>NW_026110190.1:0-92345 GCF_013377495.2 Cygnus atratus | reverse complement strand
AGTCCAAAAGGCAGAAAACTGGCTCAGAGAAGGCAAGAGAAATTGAAAGGAGGCCTGGAGAAGGCAAAAAGGTGGCATGGTGGTGCAGAGAACACCAAAAGGCGGACCTGAGGCCCTGATAAGGCGAGACAAAATGAAACGAGGCCCAGAGAAGGCCAGAGAAATTGAAGGAAGCACAGAGAAGGCCAGAAAATAATAAAGGAGACCCTGAGAAGGCCAGAGAAATTGAAAGGAGGCCCGGAGAAGGCCAAAATGCGGAGAGTACTCCCAGAAAAGCCCACAGAAAAAGAAAGGAGGCCCAGAGAAGGCCAAAAGGCGGAGAGGAGGCCCAGAGAAGGTCAAAAGGTGGAGAGGAGGCCCAGAGAAGGCCAGAGAAAATGAAAGGAAGCCCAGAGAAGGCCAGAGAATATCAAAGGAGACCCAGAGAATATTAAAGAAGACCCAGAGAAGGCCAGAGAAAATGAAAGGAGGCCCAGAGAAGGCCAAAAGGTGGAGAGGAGCCCCAGAGAATGCCAGAAGTGTCAGAGGAGGCCCAGAGAAGGCCATACAAAATGAGAGGAGGTCCAGAGAAGACCAAAAGGTGGAGAGGACCCCAAAAGAAAACGAGAGAAAAAGAAAGGAGATTCAGAGATGCCAAAAGGCAGAGCGGAGGCCCAGAGAAGGTCAGAGAAAATGAAAGAAGGCCCAGAGAATGCCAAATATCGGAGAGGAGACCCAGAGATTGCCAAAAGGCGGAAAGGAGGCCCAAATAAGTCCAAAAGGCAGAAAACCGGCTCAGAGAAGGCAAGAGAAATTGAAAGGAGGCCTAGAGAAGGCCAAAAGTTGGAGAGGAGGCCCAGAGAAGGCCAGAGAGACGATAAGGAGGCTCCGAGAAGTCCAAAAGGCAGAGAGGAAGCCCAGAGAATGCCAGAGAAATTGAAAGGAGGCCAGGAAAGCGCCAAAAGACAGACAGGAGGTCCAGAAACGGCCAAAAATATGAAAGAAGGCCATAGGAAGGCAGAAAAACCAGAGAGGAGGCCCAGAGAAGTCGAAAAGGTGGAGAGGAGAACCAGAGAATGCCAGAAGTCTCAGAGGAGGCCCAGAGTAGGCCATACCAAATGAGAGGAGGCCCAGTAAAGGCCAAAAGGTGGAGAGGACCCAAAAGAAAACGAGAGAAAAAGAAAGGAGGTTCAGAGATGCCAAAAGGCAGAGAGGAGGCCCTGAGAAGGCCAGAGAAAATGAAGTGAGGCCGAGAGAAGGCCAAAAGGCGGTAAGGAGACCAAGAGAAGGCCAAAACATTGAGCGGAGGCCCTGAGAAGGCCAGAGAAAGTGAAAGAAGGCCCAGAGAACGCCAGAGAAATTGAATGGAAGCTAAGAGAAGGCCAAACTGCAGAGAGTACCCCTAGAAAAGCCCACAGAAAAAGAAAGGAGGCCCAGAGAAGGCCAAAAGGCGGAGAGGAGGCCCAGAGAAGGTCAAAAGGTGGAGAGGAGGCCCAGAGAAGGCCAGAGAAAATGAAAGGAAGGCCCAGAGAATATAAAAGGAGAGCCAGAGAAGGCCAGAGAAAATGAAAGGAGGCCCAGAGAAGGCCAAAAGGAAGAATGGCGGCCCAGAGAAGGCCAAAAGTTGGAGAGGAGGCCCAGAGAATGCCAGAGAAATTGAAAGGAGGCCAGGAAAGCGCCAAAAGACAGACAGGAGGTCCAGAAACGGCCAAAAATATGAAAGAAGGCCATAGGAAGGCAGAAAAACCAGAGAGGAGGCCCAGAGAAGTCGAAAAGGTGGAGAGGAGGCCCAGAGAAGGGCCGAGAAAATTACAGGAGGCCCAGAGAAGGCCAAAAGGCCGAAGGAGGCGAGAGAAGGCCAAAAGGCGGAGAGGAGACTCAGAGAAAATATAGTGAGGCCAAGAGAAGGCCAAAGGGCGGAGGGAAGGCCAAAATGTTGAGAGGAGACGGAAAGAAGGCCAGAGAAAGTGAAAGGGAGGCCCAGAGAAAGGCAGAGAAATTGAAAGGAGGCCCAGAGAAGGCCAAAAGTTGGAGAGGAGGCCCAGAGAAGGTCAAAAGGTGAAGTTGAGGCCCTGAGATGGCCAGAGAAAATGAAAGGAGGCCCAGAGAAGGCCAGAGAAAATTGAAGCAAGCACAGAGAAGGCCAGAAAATAATAAAGGAGACCCTGAGAAGGCCAGAGAAATTGAAAGGAGGCCCAGAGAAGGCCAAAATGCGGAGAGTACCCCCAGAAAAGCCCACAGAAAAAGAAAGGAGGCCCAGAGAAGGCCAAAAGGCGGAGAGGAGGCCCAGAGAAGGTCAAAAGGTGGAGAGGAGGCCCAGAGAAGGCCAGAGAAAATGAAAGGAAGCCCAGAGAAGGCCAGAGAATATCAAAGGAGACCCAGAGAATATTAAAGAAGACCCAGAGAAGGCCAGAGAAAATGAAAGGAGGCCCAGAGAAGGCCAAAAGGAAGAATGGCGGCCCAGAGAAGGCCAAAAGTTGGAGAGGAGGCCCAGAGAATGCCAGAGAAATTGAAAGGAGGCCCAGAGAAGGCCAAAAGGTGGAGAGGAGCCCCAGAGAATGCCAGAAGTGTCAGAGGAGGCCCAGAGAAGGCCATACAAAATGAGAGGAGGTCCAGAGAAGACCAAAAGGTGGAGAGGACCCCAAAAGAAAACGAGAGAAAAAGAAAGGAGATTCAGAGATGCCAAAAGGCAGAGCGGAGGCCCAGAGAAGGTCAGAGAAAATGAAAGAAGGCCCAGAGAATGCCAAATATCGGAGAGGAGACCCAGAGATTGCCAAAAGGTGGAAAGGAGGCCCAAATAAGTCCAAAAGGCAGAAAACCGGCTCAGAGAAGGCAAGAGAAATTGAAAGGAGGCCTAGAGAAGGCCAAAAGTTGGAGAGGAGGCCCAGAGAAGGCCAGAGAGACGATAAGGAGGCTCCGAGAAGTCCAAAAGGCAGAGAGGAAGCCCAGAGAATGCCAGAGAAATTGAAAGGAGGCCAGGAAAGCGCCAAAAGACAGACAGGAGGTCCAGAAACGGCCAAAAATATGAAAGAAGGCAGAAGTGGCATGGTGGTGCAGAGAACACCAAAAGGCGGACCTGAGGCCCTGATAAGGCGAGACAAAATGAAACGAGGCCCAGAGAAGGCCAGAGAAATTGAAGGAAGCACAGAGAAGGCCAGAAAATAATAAAGGAGACCCTGAGAAGGCCAGAGAAATTGAAAGGAGGCCCAGAGAAGGCCAAAATGCGGAGAGTACTCCCAGAAAAGCCCACAGAAAAAGAAAGGAGGCCCAGAGAAGGCCAAAAGGCGGAGAGGAGGCCCAGAGAAGGTCAAAAGGTGGAGAGGAGGCCCAGAGAAGGCCAGAGAAAATGAAAGGAAGCCCAGAGAAGGCCAGAGAATATCAAAGGAGACCCAGAGAATATTAAAGAAGACCCAGAGAAGGCCAGAGAAAATGAAAGGAGGCCCAGAGAAGGCCAAAAGGAAGAATGGCGGCCCAGAGAAGGCCAAAAGTTGGAGAGGAGGCCCCGAGAATGCCAGAGAAATTGAAAGGAGGCCCAGAGAAGGCCAAAGGTGGAGAGGAGCCCCAGAGAATGCCAGAAGTGTCAGAGGAGGCCCAGAGAAGGCCATACAAAATGAGAGGAGGTCCAGAGAAGACCAAAAGGTGGAGAGGACCCCAAAAGAAAACGAGAGAAAAAGAAAGGAGATTCAGAGATGCCAAAAGGCAGAGCGGAGGCCCAGAGAAGGTCAGAGAAAATGAAAGAAGGCCCAGAGAATGCCAAATATCGGAGAGGAGACCCAGAGATTGCCAAAAGGTGGAAAGGAGGCCCAAATAAGTCCAAAAGGCAGAAAACCGGCTCAGAGAAGGCAAGAGAAATTGAAAGGAGGCCTAGAGAAGGCCAAAAGTTGGAGAGGAGGCCCAGAGAAGGCCAGAGAGACGATAAGGAGGCTCCGAGAAGTCCAAAAGGCAGAGAGGAAGCCCAGAGAATGCCAGAGAAATTGAAAGGAGGCCAGGAAAGCGCCAAAAGACAGACAGGAGGTCCAGAAACGGCCAAAAATATGAAAGAAGGCCATAGGAAGGCAGAAAAACCAGAGAGGAGGCCCAGAGAAGTCGAAAAGGTGGAGAGGAGAACCAGAGAATGCCAGAAGTCTCAGAGGAGGCCCAGAGTAGGCCATACCAAATGAGAGGAGGCCCAGTAAAGGCCAAAAGGTGGAGAGGACCCAAAAGAAAACGAGAGAAAAAGAAAGGAGGTTCAGAGATGCCAAAAGGCAGAGAGGAGGCCCTGAGAAGGCCAGAGAAAATGAAGTGAGGCCGAGAGAAGGCCAAAAGGCGGTAAGGAGACCAAGAGAAGGCCAAAACATTGAGCGGAGGCCCTGAGAAGGCCAGAGAAAGTGAAAGAAGGCCCAGAGAACGCCAGAGAAATTGAATGGAAGCTAAGAGAAGGCCAAACTGCAGAGAGTACCCCTAGAAAAGCCCACAGAAAAAGAAAGGAGGCCCAGAGAAGGCCAAAAGGCGGAGAGGAGGCCCAGAGAAGGTCAAAAGGTGGAGAGGAGGCCCAGAGAAGGCCAGAGAAAATGAAAGGAAGGCCAGAGAATATAAAAGGAGAGCCAGAGAAGGCCAGAGAAAATGAAAGGAGGCCCAGAGAAGGCCAAAAGGGAAGAATGGCGGCCCAGAGAAGGCCAAAAGTTGGAGAGGAGGCCCAGAGAATGCCAGAGAAATTGAAAGGAGGCCAGGAAAGCGCCAAAAGACAGACAGGAGGTCCAGAAACGGCCAAAAATATGAAAGAAGGCCATAGGAAGGCAGAAAAACCAGAGAGGAGGCCCAGAGAAGTCGAAAAGGTGGAGAGGAGGCCCAGAGAAGGGCCGAGAAAATTACAGGAGGCCCAGAGAAGGCCAAAAGGCCGAAGGAGGCGAGAGAAGGCCAAAAGGCGGAGAGGAGACTCAGAGAAAATATAGTGAGGCCAAGAGAAGGCCAAAGGGCGGAGGGAAGGCCAAAATGTTGAGAGGAGACGGAAAGAAGGCCAGAGAAAGTGAAAGGAGGCCCAGAGAAAGGCAGAGAAATTGAAAGGAGGCCCAGAGAAGGCCAAAAGTTGGAGAGGAGGCCCAGAGAAGGTCAAAAGGTGAAGTTGAGGCCCTGAGATGGCCAGAGAAAATGAAAGGAGGCCCAGAGAAGGCCAGAGAAAATTGAAGCAAGCACAGAGAAGGCCAGAAAATAATAAAGGAGACCCTGAGAAGGCCAGAGAAATTGAAAGGAGGCCCAGAGAAGGCCAAAATGCGGAGAGTACCCCAGAAAAGCCCACAGAAAAAGAAAGGAGGCCCAGAGAAGGCCAAAAGGCGGAGAGGAGGCCCAGAGAAGGTCAAAAGGTGGAGAGGAGGCCCAGAGAAGGCCAGAGAAAATGAAAGGAAGCCCAGAGAAGGCCAGAGAATATCAAAGGAGACCCAGAGAATATTAAAGAAGACCCAGAGAAGGCCAGAGAAAATGAAAGGAGGCCCAGAGAAGGCCAAAAGGAAGAATGGCGGCCCAGAGAAGGCCAAAAGTTGGAGAGGAGGCCCAGAGAATGCCAGAGAAATTGAAAGGAGGCCCAGAGAAGGCCAAAAGGTGGAGAGGAGCCCCAGAGAATGCCAGAAGTGTCAGAGGAGGCCCAGAGAAGGCCATACAAAATGAGAGGAGGTCCAGAGAAGACCAAAAGGTGGAGAGGACCCCAAAAGAAAACGAGAGAAAAAGAAAGGAGATTCAGAGATGCCAAAAGGCAGAGCGGAGGCCCAGAGAAGGTCAGAGAAAATGAAAGAAGGCCCAGAGAATGCCAAATATCGGAGAGGAGACCCAGAGATTGCCAAAAGGTGGAAAGGAGGCCCAAATAAGTCCAAAAGGCAGAAAACCGGCTCAGAGAAGGCAAGAGAAATTGAAAGGAGGCCTAGAGAAGGCCAAAAGTTGGAGAGGAGGCCCAGAGAAGGCCAGAGAGACGATAAGGAGGCTCCGAGAAGTCCAAAAGGCAGAGAGGAAGCCCAGAGAATGCCAGAGAAAATTGAAAGGAGGCCAGGAAAGCGCCAAAAGACAGACAGGAGGTCCAGAAACGGCCAAAAAATATGAAAGAAGGCCATAGGAAGGCAGAAAAACCAGAGAGGAGGCCCAGAGAAGTCGAAAAGGTGGAGAGGAGGCCCAGAGAAGGGCCGATAAAATTACAGGAGGCCCAGAGAAGGCCAAAAGGCCGAAGGAGGCGAGAGAAGGCCAAAAGGCGGAGAGGAGACTCAGAGAAAATATAGTGAGGCCAAGAGAAGGCCAAAGGGCGGAGGGAAGGCCAAAATGTTGAGAGGAGACGGAAAGAAGGCCAGAGAAAGTGAAAGGAGGCCCAGAGAAAGGCAGAGAAATTGAAAGGAGGCCCAGAGAAGGCCAAAAGTTGGAGAGGAGGGCCCAGAGAAGGTCAAAAGGTGAAGTTGAGGCCCTGAGAATGGCCAGAGAAAATGAAAGGAGGCCCAGAGAAGGCCAGAGAAAATTGAAGCAAGCACAGAGAAGGCCAGAAAATAATAAAGGAGACCCTGAGAAGGCCAGAGAAATTGAAAGGAGGCCCAGAGAAGGCCAAAATGCGGAGAGTACCCCCAGAAAAGCCCACAGAAAAAGAAAGGAGGCCCAGAGAAGGCCAAAAGGCGGAGAGGAGGCCCAGAGAAGGTCAAAAGGTGGAGAGGAGGCCCAGAGAAGGCCAGAGAAAATGAAAGGAAGCCCAGAGAAGGCCAGAGAATATCAAAGGAGACCCAGAGAATATTAAAGAAGACCCAGAGAAGGCCAGAGAAATGAAAGGAGGCCCAGAGAAGGCCAAAAGGAAGAATGGCGGCCCAGAGAAGGCCAAAAGTTGGAGAGGAGGCCCCGAGAATGCCAGAGAAATTGAAAGGAGGCCAGAGAAGGCCAAAAGGTGGAGAGGAGCCCCAGAGAATGCCAGAAGTGTCAGAGGAGGCCCAGAGAAGGCCATACAAAATGAGAGGAGGTCCAGAGAAGACCAAAAGGTGGAGAGGACCCAAAGAAAACGAGAGAAAAAGAAAGGAGATTCAGAGATGCCAAAAGGCAGAGCGGAGGCCCAGAGAAGGTCAGAGAAAATGAAAGAAGGCCCAGAGAATGCCAAATATCGGAGAGGAGACCCAGAGATTGCCAAAAGGTGGAAAGGAGGCCCAAATAAGTCCAAAAGGCAGAAAACCGGCTCAGAGAAGGCAAGAGAAATTGAAAGGAGGCCTAGAGAAGGCCAAAAGTTGGAGAGGAGGCCCAGAGAAGGCCAGAGAGACGATAAGGAGGCTCCGAGAAGTCCAAAAGGCAGAGAGGAAGCCCAGAGAATGCCAGAGAAATTGAAAGGAGGCCAGGAAAGCGCCAAAAGACAGACAGGAGGTCCAGAAACGGCCAAAAATATGAAAGAAGGCCATAGGAAAGGCAGAAAAACCAGAGAGGAGGCCCAGAGAAGTCGAAAAGGTGGAGAGGAGAACCAGAGAATGCCAGAAGTCTCAGAGGAGGCCCAGAGTAGGCCATACCAAATGAGAGGAGGCCCAGTAAAGGCCAAAAGGTGGAGAGGACCCAAAAGAAAACGAGAGAAAAAGAAAGGAGGTTCAGAGATGCCAAAGGCAGAGAGGAGGCCCTGAGAAGGCCAGAGAAAATGAAGTGAGGCCGAGAGAAGGCCAAAAGGCGGTAAGGAGACCAAGAGAAGGCCAAAACATTGAGCGGAGGCCCTGAGAAGGCCAGAGAAAGTGAAAGAAGGCCCAGAGAACGCCAGAGAAATTGAATGGAAGCTAAGAGAAGGCCAAACTGCAGAGAGTACCCCTAGAAAAGCCCACAGAAAAAGAAAGGAGGCCCAGAGAAGGCCAAAAGGCGGAGAGGAGGCCCAGAGAAGGTCAAAGGTGGAGAGGGAGGCCCAGAGAAGGCCAGAGAAAATGAAAGGAAGCCCAGAGAAGGCCAGAGAATATAAAAGGAGAGCCAGAGAAGGCCAGAGAAAATGAAAGGAGGCCCAGAGAAGGCCAAAAGGAAGAATGGCGGCCCAGAGAAGGCCAAAAGTTGGAGAGGAGGCCCAGAGAATGCCAGAGAAATTGAAAGGAGGCCAGGAAAGCGCCAAAAGACAGACAGGAGGTCCAGAAACGGCCAAAAATATGAAAGAAGGCCATAGGAAGGCAGAAAAACCAGAGAGGAGGCCAGAGAAGTCGAAAAGGTGGAGAGGAGGCCCAGAGAAGGGCCGATAAAATTACAGGAGGCCCAGAGAAGGCCAAAAGGCCGAAGGAGGCGAGAGAAGGCCAAAAGGCGGAGAGGAGACTCAGAGAAAATATAGTGAGGCCAAGAGAAGGCCAAAGGGCGGAGGGAAGGCCAAAATGTTGAGAGGAGACGGAAAGAAGGCCAGAGAAAGTGAAAGGAGGCCCAGAGAAAGGCAGAGAAATTGAAAGGAGGCCCAGAGAAGGCCAAAAGTTGGAGAGGAGGCCCAGAGAAGGTCAAAAGGTGAAGTTGAGGCCCTGAGATGGCCAGAGAAAATGAAAGGAGGCCCAGAGAAGGCCAGAGAAAATTGAAGCAAGCACAGAGAAGGCCAGAAAATAATAAAGGAGACCCTGAGAAGGCCAGAGAAATTGAAAGGAGGCCCAGAGAAGGCCAAAATGCGGAGAGTACCCCCAGAAAAGCCCACAGAAAAAGAAAGGAGGCCCAGAGAAGGCCAAAAGGCGGAGAGGAGGCCCAGAGAAGGTCAAAAGGTGGAGAGGAGGCCCAGAGAAGGCCAGAGAAAATGAAAGGAAGCCCAGAGAAGGCCAGACAATATCAAAGGAGACCCAGAGAATATTAAAGAAGACCCAGAGAAGGCCAGAGAAAATGAAAGGAGGCCCAGAGAAGGCCAAAAGGAAGAATGGCGGCCCAGAGAAGGCCAAAAGTTGGAGAGGAGGCCCAGAGAATGCCAGAGAAATTGAAAGGAGGCCCAGAGAAGGCCAAAAGGTGGAGAGGAGCCCCAGAGAATGCCAGAAGTGTCAGAGGAGGCACAGAGAAGGCCATACAAAATGAGAGGAGGTCCAGAGAAGACCAAAAGGTGGAGAGGACCCCAAAGAAAACGAGAGAAAAAGAAAGGAGATTCAGAGATGCCAAAAGGCAGAGCGGAGGCCCAGAGAAGGTCAGAGAAAATGAAAGAAGGCCCAGAGAATGCCAAATATCGGAGAGGAGACCCAGAGATTGCCAAAGGCGGAAAGGAGGCCCAAATAAGTCCAAAAGGCAGAAAACCGGCTCAGAGAAGGCAAGAGAAATTGAAAGGAGGCCTAGAGAAGGCCAAAAGTTGGAGAGGAGGCCCAGAGAAGGCCAGAGAGACGATAAGGAGGCTCCGAGAAGTCCAAAAGGCAGAGAGGAAGCCCAGAGAATGCCAGAGAAATTGAAAGGAGGCCAGGAAAGCGCCAAAAGACAGACAGGAGGTCCAGAAACGGCCAAAAATATGAAAGAAGGCCATAGGAAGGCAGAAAAACCAGAGAGGAGGCCCAGAGAAGTCGAAAAGGTGGAGAGGAGAACCAGAGAATGCCAGAAGTCTCAGAGGAGGCCCAGAGTAGGCCATACCAAATGAGAGGAGGCCCAGTAAAGGCCAAAAGGTGGAGAGGACCCAAAAGAAAACGAGAGAAAAAGAAAGGAGGTTCAGAGATGCCAAAAGGCAGAGAGGAGGCCCTGAGAAGGCCAGAGAAAATGAAGTGAGGCCGAGAGAAGGCCAAAAGGTGGTAAGGAGACCAAGAGAAGGCCAAAACATTGAGCGGAGGCCCTGAGAAGGCCAGAGAAAGTGAAAGAAGGCCCAGAGAACGCCAGAGAAATTGAATGGAAGCTAAGAGAAGGCCAAAACTGCAGAGAGTACCCTAGAAAAGCCCACAGAAAAAGAAAGGAGGCCCAGAGAAGGCCAAAAGGCGGAGAGGAGGCCCAGAGAAGGTCAAAAGGTGGAGAGGAGGCCCAGAGAAGGCCAGAGAAAAATGAAAGGAAACCCAGAGAATATAAAAGGAGAGCCAGAGAAGGCCAGAGAAAATGAAAGGAGGCCCAGAGAAGGCCAAAAGGAAGAATGGCGGCCCAGAGAAGGCCAAAAGTTGGAGAGGAGGCCCAGAGAATGCCAGAGAAATTGAAAGGAGGCCAGGAAAGCGCCAAAAGACAGACAGGAGGTCCAGAAAACGGCCAAAAATATGAAAGAAGGCCATAGGAAGGCAGAAAAACCAGAGAGGAGGCCCAGAGAAGTCGAAAAGGTGGAGAGGAGGCCCAGAGAAGGGCCGATAAAATTACAGGAGGCCCAGAGAAGGCCAAAAGGCCGAAGGAGGCGAGAGAAGGCCAAAAGGCGGAGAGGAGACTCAGAGAAAATATAGTGAGGCCAAGAGAAGGCCAAAGGGCGGAGGGAAGGCCAAAATGTTGAGAGGAGACGGAAAGAAGGCCAGAGAAAGTGAAAGGAGGCCCAGAGAAAGGCAGAGAAATTGAAAGGAGGCCCAGAGAAGGCCAAAAGTTGGAGAGGAGGCCCAGAGAAGGTCAAAAGGTGAAGTTGAGGCCCTGAGATGGCCAGAGAAAATGAAAGGAGGCCCAGAGAAGGCCAGAGAAAATTGAAGCAAGCACAGAGAAGGCCAGAAAATAATAAAGGAGACCCTGAGAAGGCCAGAGAAATTGAAAGGAGGCCCAGAGAAGGCCAAAATGCGGAGAGTACCCCCAGAAAAGCCCACAGAAAAGAAAGGAGGCCCAGAGAAGGCCAAAAGGCGGAGAGGAGGCCCAGAGAAGGTCAAAAGGTGGAGAGGAGGCCCAGAGAAGGCCAGAGAAAATGAAAGGAAGCCCAGAGAAGGCCAGAGAATATCAAAGGAGACCCAGAGAATATTAAAGAAGACCCAGAGAAGGCCAGAGAAAATGAAAGGAGGCCCAGAGAAGGCCAAAAGGAAGAATGGCGGCCCAGAGAAGGCCAAAAGTTGGAGAGGAGGCCCAGAGAATGCCAGAGAAATTGAAAGGAGGCCCAGAGAAGGCCAAAAGGTGGAGAGGAGCCCCAGAGAATGCCAGAAGTGTCAGAGGAGGCCCAGGGAAGGCCATACAAAATGAGAGGAGGTCCAGAGAAGACCAAAAGGTGGAGAGGACCCCAAAAGGAAAACGAAGAGAAAAAGAAAGGAGATTCAGAGATGCCAAAAAGGCAGAGCGGAGGCCCAGAGAAGGTCAGAGAAAATGAAAGAAGGCCCAGAGAATGCCAAATATCGGAGAGGAGACCCAGAGATTGCCAAAAGGTGGAAAGGAGGCCCAAATAAGTCCAAAAGGCAGAAAACCGGCTCAGAGAAGGCAAGAGAAATTGAAAGGAGGCCTAGAGAAGGCCAAAAGTTGGAGAGGAGGCCCAGAGAAGGCCAGAGAGGACGATAAGGAGGCTCCTGAGAAGTCCAAAAGGCAGAGAGGAGGCCCAGAGAATGCCAGAGAAATTGAAAGGAGGCCAGGAAAGCGCCAAAAGGACAGACAGGAGGTCCAGAAACGGCCAAAAATATGAAAGAAGGCCATAGGAAGGCAGAAAAAACCAGAGAGGAGGCCCAGAGAAGTCGAAAAGGTGGAGAGGAGAACCAGAGAATGCCAGAAGTCTCAGAGGAGGCCCAGAGTAGGCCATACCAAATGAGAGGAGGCCCAGTAAAGGCCAAAAGGTGGAGAGGAACCCAAAAGAAAACGAGAGAAAAAGAAAGGAGGTTCAGAGATGCCAAAAGGCAGAGAGGAGGCCCTGAGAAGGCCAGGAGAAAATGAAGTGAGGCCGAGAGGAAGGCAAAAGTCGGTAAGGAGACCAAGAGAAGGCCAAAAACATTGAGCGGCAGGCCCTGAGAAGGCCAGAGAAAGTGAAAGAAGGCCCAGAGAACGCCAGAGAAATTGAATGGAAGCTAAGAGAAGGCCCAAACTGCAGAGAGTACCCCTAGAAAAGCCCACAGAAAAGAAAGGAGGCCCAGGGAAGGCCAAAAGGCGGAGAGGAGGCCCAGAGAAGGTCAAAAGGTGGAGAGGAGGCCCAGAGAAGGCCAAGAGAAAATGAAAGGAAGCCCAGAGAAGGCCAGAGAATATCAAAGGAGACCCAGAGAAGGCCAGAGAAAATGAAAGGAGGCCCAGAGAAGGCAAAAGGAAGAATGGCTGCCCAGAGAAGGCCAAAAGTTGGAGAGGAGGCCCAGAGAATGCCAAGAGAAATTGAAAGGAGGCCAGGAAAGCGCCAAAGACAGACAGGAGGTCCAGAAACGGCCAAAAATATGAAAGAAGGCCATAGGAAGGCAGAAAAACCAGAGAGGAGGCCAGAGAAGTCGAAAAGGTGGAGAGAGACCCAGAGAATGCCAGAAGTCTCAGAGGAGGCCCAGGGTAGGCCATTACCAAATGAGAGGAGGCCCAGTAAAGGCCAAAAGGTGGAGATGACCCAAAAGAAAACGATGAGAAAAAAGAAAGGAGGTTCAGAGATGCCAAAAGGCAGAGAGGAGGCCCTGAGAAGGCCAGAGAAAATGAAGTGAGGCCGAGAGAAGGCCAAAAGGCGGTAAGGAGACCAAGAGAAGGCCAAAACATTGAGCGGAGGCCCTGAGAAGGCCAGAGAAAGTGAAAGAAGGCCCAGAGAAGGCCAGAGAAATTGAATGGAAGCTAAGAGAAGGCCAAACTGCAGAGAGTACCCCTAGAAAAGCCCACAGAAAAAGAAAGGAGGCCCAGAGAAGGCCAAAAGGCGGAGAGGAGGCCCAGAGAAGGTCAAAAGGTGGAGAGGAGGCCCAGAGAAGGCCAGAGAAAATGAAAGGAAGGCCAGAGAATATAAAAGGAGAGCCAGAGAAGGCCAGAGAAAATGAAAGGAGGCCCAGAGAAGGCCAAAAGGAAGAATGGCGGCCCAGAGAAGGCCAAAAGTTGGAGAGGAGGCCCAGAGAATGCCAGAGAAATTGAAAGGAGGCCAGGAAAGCGCCCAAAAGACAGGACAGGAGGTCCAGAAACGGCCAAAAATATGAAAGAAGGCCATAGGAAGGCAGAAAAACCAGAGAGGAGGCCCAGAGAAGTCGAAAAGGTGGAGAGGAGGCCCAGAGAAGGGCCGATAAAATTACAGGAGGCCCAGAGAAGGCCAAAAGGCCGAAGGAGGCGAGAGAAGGCCAAAAGGCGGAGAGGAGACTCAGAGAAAATATAGTGAGGCCAAGAGAAGGCCAAAGGGCGGAGGGAAGGCCAAAATGTTGAGAGGAGACGGAAAGAAGGCCAGAGAAAGTGAAAGGAGGCCCAGAGAAAGGCAGAGAAATTGAAAGGAGGCCCAGAGAAGGCCAGAAAGTTGGAGAGGAGGCCCAGAGAAGGTCAAAAGGTGAAGTTGAGGCCCTGAGATGGCCAGAGAAAATGAAAGGAGGCCCAGAGAAGGCCAGAGAAAATTGAAGCAAGCACAGAGAAGGCCAGAAAATAATAAAGGAGACCCTGAGAAGGCCAGAGAAATTGAAAGGAGGCCCAGAGAAGGCCAAAATGCGGAGAGTACCCCAGAAAAGCCCACAGAAAAAGAAAGGAGGCCCAGAGAAGGCCAAAAGGTGGAGAGGAGGCCCAGAGAAGGTCAAAAGGTGGAGAGGAGGCCCAGAGAAGGCCAGAGAAAATGAAAGGAAGCCCAGAGAAGGCCAGAGAATATCAAAGGAGACCCAGAGAATATTAAAGAAGACCCAGAGAAGGCCAGAGAAAATGAAAGGAGGCCCAGAGAAGGCCAAAAGGAAGAATGGCGGCCCAGAGAAGGCCAAAAGTTGGAGAGGAGGCCCAGAGAATGCCAGAGAAATTGAAAGGAGGCCCAGAGAAGGCCAAAAGGTGGAGAGGAGCCCCAGAGAATGCCAGAAGTGTCAGAGGAGGCCCAGAGAAGGCCATACAAAATGAGAGGAGGTCCAGAGAAGACCAAAAGGTGGAGAGGACCCCAAAAGAAAACGAGAGAAAAAGAAAGGAGATTCAGAGATGCCAAAAGGCAGAGCGGAGGCCCAGAGAAGGTCAGAGAAAATGAAAGAAGGCCCAGAGAATGCCAAATATCGGAGAGGAGACCCAGAGATTGCCAAAGGCGGAAAGGAGGCCCAAATAAGTCCAAAAGGCAGAAAACCGGCTCAGAGAAGGCAAGAGAAATTGAAAGGAGGCCTAGAGAAGGCCAAAAGTTGGAGAGGAGGCCCAGAGAAGGCCAGAGAGACGATAAGGAGGCTCCGAGAAGTCCAAAAGGCAGAGAGGAAGCCCAGAGAATGCCAGAGAAATTGAAAGGAGGCCAGGAAAGCGCCAAAAGACAGACAGGAGGTCCAGAAACGGCCAAAAATATGAAAGAAGGCCATAGGAAGGCAGAAAAACCAGAGAGGAGGCCCAGAGAAGTCGAAAAGGTGGAGAGGAGAACCAGAGAATGCCAGAAGTCTCAGAGGAGGCCCAGAGTAGGCCATACCAAATGAGAGGAGGCCCAGTAAAGGCCAAAAGGTGGAGAGGACCCAAAAGAAAACGAGAGAAAAAGAAAGGAGGTTCAGAGATGCCAAAAGGCAGAGAGGAGGCCCTGAGAAGGCCAGAGAAAATGAAGTGAGGCCGAGAGAAGGCCAAAAGGTGGTAAGGAGACCAAGAGAAGGCCAAAAACATTGAGCGGAGGCCCTGAGAAGGCCAGAGAAAGTGAAAGAAGGCCCAGAGAACGCCAGAGAAATTGAATGGAAGCTAAGAGAAGGCCAAACTGCAGAGAGTACCCCTAGAAAAGCCCACAGAAAAAGAAAGGAGGCCCAGAGAAGGCCAAAAGGCGGAGAGGAGGCCCAGAGAAGGTCAAAAGGTGGAGAGGAGGCCCAGAGAAGGCCAGAGAAAATGAAAGGAAGGCCAGAGAATATAAAAGGAGAGCCAGAGAAGGCCAGAGAAAATGAAAGGAGGCCCAGAGAAGGCCAAAAGGAAGAATGGCGGCCCAGAGAAGGCCAAAAGTTGGAGAGGAGGCCCAGAGAATGCCAGAGAAATTGAAAGGAGGCCAGGAAAGCGCCAAAAGACAGACAGGAGGTCCAGAAACGGCCAAAAATATGAAAGAAGGCCATAGGAAGGCAGAAAAACCAGAGAGGAGGCCCAGAGAAGTCGAAAAAGGTGGAGAGGAGGCCCAGAGAAGGGCCGATAAAATTACAGGAGGCCCAGAGAAGGCCAAAAGGCCGAAGGAGGCGAGAGAAGGCCAAAAGGCGGAGAGGAGACTCAGAGAAAATATAGTGAGGCCAAGAGAAGGCCAAAGGGCGGAGGGAAGGCCAAAATGTTGAGAGGAGACGGAAAGAAGGCCAGAGAAAGTGAAAGGAGGCCCAGAGAAAGGCAGAGAAATTGAAAGGAGGCCCAGAGAAGGCCAAAAGTTGGAGAGGAGGCCCAGAGAAGGTCAAAAGGTGAAGTTGAGGCCCTGAGATGGCCAGAGAAAATGAAAGGAGGCCCAGAGAAGGCCAGAGAAATTGAAGCAAGCACAGAGAAGGCCAGAAAATAATAAAGGAGACCCTGAGAAGGCCAGAGAAATTGAAAGGAGGCCCAGAGAAGGCCAAAATGCGGAGAGTACCCCCAGAAAAGCCCACAGAAAAAGAAAGGAGGCCCAGAGAAGGCCAAAAGGCGGAGAGGAGGCCCAGAGAAGGTCAAAAGGTGGAGAGGAGGCCCAGAGAAGGCCAGAGAAAATGAAAGGAAGCCCAGAGAAGGCCAGAGAATATCAAAGGAGACCCAGAGAATATTAAAGAAGACCCAGAGAAGGCCAGAGAAAATGAAAGGAGGCCCAGAGAAGGCCAAAAGGAAGAATGGCGGCCCAGAGAAGGCCAAAAGTTGGAGAGGAGGCCCAGAGAATGCCAGAGAAATTGAAAGGAGGCCCAGAGAAGGCCAAAAGGTGGAGAGGAGCCCCAGAGAATGCCAGAAGTGTCAGAGGAGGCCCAGGGAAGGCCATACAAAATGAGAGGAGGTCCAGAGAAGACCAAAAGGTGGAGAGAACCCAAAGGAAAACGAGAGAAAAAGAAAGGAGATTCAGAGATGCCAAAAGGCAGAGCGGAGGCCCAGAGAAGGTCAGAGAAAATGAAAGAAGGCCCAGAGAATGCCAAATATCGGAGAGGAGACCCAGAGATTGCCAAAAGGTGGAAAGGAGGCCCAAATAAGTCCAAAAGGCAGAAAACCGGCTCAGAGAAGGCAAGAGAAATTGAAAGGAGGCCTAGAGAAGGCCAAAAGTTGGAGAGGAGGCCCAGAGAAGGCCAGAGAGACGATAAGGAGGCTCTGAGAAGTCCAAAAGGCAGAGAGGAGGCCCAGAGAATGCCAGAGAAATTGAAAGGAGGCCAGGAAAGCGCCAAAAGACAGACAGGAGGTCCAGAAACGGCCAAAAATATGAAAGAAGGCCATAGGAAGGCAGAAAAACCAGAGAGGAGGCCCAGAGAAGTCGAAAAGGTGGAGAGGAGAACCAGAGAATGCCAGAAGTCTCAGAGGAGGCCCAGAGTAGGCCATACCAAATGAGAGGAGGCCCAGTAAAGGCCAAAAGGTGGAGAGGACCCAAAAGAAAACGAGAGAAAAAGAAAGGAGGTTCAGAGATGCCAAAAGGCAGAGAGGAGGCCCTGAGAAGGCCAGAGAAAATGAAGTGAGGCCGAGAGAAGGCCAAAAGGCGGTAAGGAGACCAAGAGAAGGCCAAAACATTGAGCGGAGGCCCTGAGAAGGCCAGAGAAAGTGAAAGAAGGCCCAGAGAACGCCAGAGAAATTGAATGGAAGCTAAGAGAAGGCCAAACTGCAGAGAGTACCCCTAGAAAAGCCCACAGAAAAAGAAAGGAGGCCCAGAGAAGGCCAAAAGGCGGAGAGGAGGCCCAGAGAAGGTCAAAAGGTGGAGAGGAGGCCCAGAGAAGGCCAGAGAAAATGAAAGGAAGCCAGAGAAGGCCAGAGAATATCAAAGGAGACCCAGAGAAGGCCAGAGAAAATGAAAGGAGGCCCAGAGAAGGCCAAAAGGAAGAATGGCTGCCCAGAGAAGGCCAAAAGTTGGAGAGGAGGCCCAGAGAATGCCAGAGAATTGAAAGGAGGCCAGGAAAGCGCCAAAAGACAGACAGGAGGTCCAGAAACGGCCAAAAATATGAAAGAAGGCCATAGGAAGGCAGAAAAACCAGAGAGGAGGCCCAGAGAAGTCGAAAAGGTGGAGAGGAGAACCAGAGAATGCCAGAAGTCTCAGAGGAGGCCCAGGGTAGGCCATACCAAATGAGAGGAGGCCCAGTAAAGGCCAAAAGGTGGAGAGGACCCAAAAGAAAACGAGAGAAAAAGAAAGGAGGTTCAGAGATGCCAAAAGGCAGAGAGGAGGCCCTGAGAAGGCCAGAGAAAATGAAGTGAGGCCGAGAGAAGGCCAAAAGGCGGTAAGGAGACCAAGAGAAGGCCAAAAACATTGAGCGGAGGCCCTGAGAAGGCCAGAGAAAGTGAAAGAAGGCCCAGAGAACGCCAGAGAAATTGAATGGAAGCTAAGAGAAGGCCAAACTGCAGAGAGTACCCCTAGAAAAGCCCACAGAAAAAGAAAGGAGGCCCAGAGAAGGCCAAAAGGCGGAGAGGAGGCCCAGAGAAGGTCAAAAGGTGGAGAGGAGGCCCAGAGAAGGCCAGAGAAAATGAAAGGAAGGCCAGAGAATATAAAAGGAGAGCCAGAGAAGGCCAGAGAAAATGAAAGGAGGCCCAGAGAAGGCCAAAAGGAAGAATGGCGGCCCAGAGAAGGCCAAAAGTTGGAGAGGAGGCCAGAGAATGCCAGAGAAATTGAAAGGAGGCCAGGAAAGCGCCAAAAGACAGACAGGAGGTCCAGAAACGGCCAAAAATATGAAAGAAGGCCATAGGAAGGCAGAAAAACCAGAGAGGAGGCCCAGAGAAGTCGAAAAGGTGGAGAGGAGGCCCAGAGAAGGGCCGATAAAATTACAGGAGGCCCAGAGAAGGCCAAAAGGCCGAAGGAGGCGAGAGAAGGCCAAAAGGCGGAGAGGAGACTCAGAGAAAATATAGTGAGGCCAAGAGAAGGCCAAAGGGCGGAGGGAAGGCCAAAATGTTGAGAGGAGACAGAAAGGCGGCCAGAGAAAGTGAAAGGAGGCCCAGAGAAAGGCAGAGAAATTGAAAGGAGGCCCAGAGAAGGCCAAAAGTTGGAGAGGAGGCCCAGAGAAGGTCAAAAGATGAAGTTGAGGCCCTGAGATGGCCAGAGAAAATGAAAGGAGGCCCAGAGAAGGCCAGAGAAAATTGAAGCAAGCACAGAGAAGGCCAGAAAATAATAAAGGAGACCCTGAGAAGGCCAGAGAAATTGAAAGGAGGCCCAGAGAAGGCCAAAATGCGGAGAGTACCCCCAGAAAAGCCCACAGAAAAAGAAAGGAGGCCCAGAGAAGGCCAAAAGGCGGAGAGGAGGCCCAGAGAAGGTCAAAAGGTGGAGAGGAGGCCCAGAGAAGGCCAGAGAAAATGAAAGGAAGCCCAGAGAAGGTCAGAGAATATCAAAGGAGACCCAGAGAATATTAAAGAAGACCCAGAGAAGGCCAGAGAAAATGAAAGGAGGCCCAGAGAAGGCCAAAAGGAAGAATGGCTGCCCAGAGAAGGCCAAATGTTGGAGAGGAGGCCCCGAGAATGCCAGAGAAATTGAAAGGAGGCCCAGAGAAGGCCAAAAGGTGGAGAGGAGCCCCAGAGAATGCCAGAAGTGTCAGAGGAGGCCCAGAGAAGGCCATACAAAATGAGAGGAGGTCCAGAGAAGACCAAAAGGTGAAGAGGACCCCAAAAGAAAACGAGAGAAAAAGAAAGGAGATTCAGAGATGCCAAAAGGCAGAGCGGAGGCCCAGAGAAGGTCAGAGAAAATGAAAGAAGGCCCAGAGAATGCCAAATATCAGAGAGGAGACCCAGAGATTGCCAAAAGGCGGAAAGGAGGCCCAAATAAGTCCAAAAGGCAGAAAACCGGCTCAGAGAAGGCAAGAGAAATTGAAAGGAGGCCTAGAGAAGGCCAAAAGTTGGAGAGGAGGCCCAGAGAAGGCCAGAGAGACGATAAGGAGGCTCCGAGAAGTCCAAAAGGCAGAGAGGAAGCCCAGAGAATGCCAGAGAAATTGAAAGGAGGCCAGGAAAGCGCCAAAAGACAGACAGGAGGTCCAGAAACGGCCAAAAATATGAAAGAAGGCCATAGGAAGGCAGAAAAACCAGAGAGGAGGCCCAGAGAAGTCGAAAAGGTGGAGAGGAGAACCAGAGAATGCCAGAAGTCTCAGAGGAGGCCCAGAGTAGGCCATACCAAATGAGAGGAGGCCCAGTAAAGGCCAAAAGGTGGAGAGGACCCAAAAGAAAACGAGAGAAAAAGAAAGGAGGTTCAGAGATGCCAAAAGGCAGAGAGGAGGCCCTGAGAAGGCCAGAGAAAATGAAGTGAGGCCGAGAGAAGGCCAAAAGGCGGTAAGGAGACCAAGAGAAGGCCAAAACATTGAGCGGAGGCCCTGAGAAGGCCAGAGAAAGTGAAAGAAGGCCCAGAGAACGCCAGAGAAATTGAATGGAAGCTAAGAGAAGGCCAAACTGCAGAGAGTACCCCTAGAAAAGCCCACAGAAAAAGAAAGGAGGCCCAGAGAAGGCCAAAAGGCGGAGAGGAGGCCCAGAGAAGGTCAAAAGGTGGAGAGGAGGCCCAGAGAAGGCCAGAGAAAATGAAAGGAAGCCCAGAGAAGGCCAGAGAATATAAAAGGAGAGCCAGAGAAGGCCAGAGAAAATGAAAGGAGGCCCAGAGAAGGCCAAAAGGAAGAATGGCGGCCCAGAGAAGGCCAAAAGTTGGAGAGGAGGCCCAGAGAAGGTCAAAAGGTGAAGTTGAGGCCCTGAGATGGCCAGAGAAAATGAAAGGAGGCCCAGAGAAGGCCAGAGAAAATTGAAGCAAGCACAGAGAAGGCCAGAAAATAATAAAGGAGACCCTGAGAAGGCCAGAGAAATTGAAAGGAGGCCCAGAGAAGGCCAAAATGCGGAGAGTACCCCCAGAAAAGCCCACAGAAAAAGAAAGGAGGCCCAGAGAAGGCCAAAAGGCGGAGAGGAGGCCCAGAGAAGGTCAAAAGGTGGAGAGGAGGCCCAGAGAAGGCCAGAGAAAATGAAAGGAAGCCCAGAGAAGGCCAGAGAATATCAAAGGAGACCCAGAGAATATTAAAGAAGACCCAGAGAAGGCCAGAGAAAAAGAAAGGAGGCCCAGAGAAGGCCAAAAGGAAGAATGGCGGCCCAGAGAAGGCCAAAAGTTGGAGAGGAGGCCCAGAGAATGCCAGAGAAATTGAAAGGAGGCCCAGAGAAGGCCAAAAGGTGGAGAGGAGCCCCAGAGAATGCCAGAAGTCTCAGAGGAGGCCCAGGGAAGGCCATACAAAATGAGAGGAGGTCCAGAGAAGACCAAAAGGTGGAGAGGACCCCAAAGGAAAACGAGAGAAAAAGAAAGGAGATTCAGAGATGCCAAAGGCAGAGCGGAGGCCCAGAGAAGGTCAGAGAAAATGAAAGAAGGCCCAGAGAATGCCAAATATCGGAGAGGAGACCCAGAGATTGCCAAAAGGTGGAAAGGAGGCCCAAATAAGTCCAAAAGGCAGAAAACCGGCTCAGAGAAGGCAAGAGAAATTGAAAGGAGGCCTAGAGAAGGCCAAAAGTTGGAGAGGAGGCCCAGAGAAGGCCAGAGAGACGATAAGGAGGCTCTGAGAAGTCCAAAAGGCAGAGAGGAAGGCCCAGAGAATGCCAGAGAAATTGAAAGGAGGCCAGGAAAGCGCCAAAAGACAGACAGGAGGTCCAGAAACGGCCAAAAATATGAAAGAAGGCCATAGGAAGGCAGAAAAACCAGAGAGGAGGCCCAGAGAAGTCGAAAAGGTGGAGAGGAGAACCAGAGAATGCCAGAAGTGTCAGAGGAGGCCCAGAGTAGGCCATACCAAATGAGAGGAGGCCCAGTAAAGGCCAAAAGGTGGAGAGGACCCAAAAGAAAACGAGAGAAAAAGAAAGGAGGTTCAGAGATGCCAAAAGGCAGAGAGGAGGCCCTGAGAAGGCCAGAGAAAATGAAGTGAGGCCGAGAGAAGGCCAAAAGGCGGTAAGGAGACCAAGAGAAGGCCAAAACATTGAGCGGAGGCCCTGAGAAGGCCAGAGAAAGTGAAAGAAGGCCCAGAGAACGCCAGAGAAATTGAATGGAAGCTAAGAGAAGGCCAAACTGCAGAGAGTACCCCTAGAAAAGCCCACAGAAAAAGAAAGGAGGCCCAGAGAAGGCCAAAAGGCGAGAGAGGAGGCCCAGAGAAGGTCAAAAGGTGGAGAGGAGGCCAGAGAAGGCCAGAGAAAATGAAAGGAAGCCCAGAGAAGGCCAGAGAATATAAAAGGAGAGCCAGAGAAGGCCAGAGAAAATGAAAGGAGGCCCAGAGAAGGCCAAAAGGAAGAATGGCGGCCCAGAGAAGGCCAAAAGTTGGAGAGGAGGCCCAGAGAAGGTCAAAAGGTGAAGTTGAGGCCCTGAGATGGCCAGAGAAAATGAAAGGAGGCCCAGAGAAGGCCAGAGAAAATTGAAGCAAGCACAGAGAAGGCCAGAAAATAATAAAGGAGACCCTGAGAAGGCCAGAGAAATTGAAAGGAGGCCCAGAGAAGGCCAAAATGCGGAGAGTACCCCCAGAAAAGCCCACAGAAAAAGAAAGGAGGCCCAGAGAAGGCCAAAAGGCGGAGAGGAGGCCCAGAGAAGGTCAAAAGGTGGAGAGGAGGCCCAGAGAAGGCCAGAGAAAATGAAAGGAAGCCCAGAGAAGGCCAGAGAATATCAAAGGAGACCCAGAGAATATTAAAGAAGACCCAGAGAAGGCCAGAGAAAAAGAAAGGAGGCCCAGAGAAGGCCAAAAGGAAGAATGGCGGCCCAGAGAAGGCCAAAAGTTGGAGAGGAGGCCCAGAGAATGCCAGAGAAATTGAAAGGAGGCCCAGAGAAGGCCAAAAGGTGGAGAGGAGCCCCAGAGAATGCCAGAAGTGTCAGAGGAGGCCCAGGGAAGGCCATACAAAATGAGAGGAGGTCCAGAGAAGACCAAAAGGTGGAGAGGACCCCAAAGGAAAACGAGAGAAAAAGAAAGGAGATTCAGAGATGCCAAAAGGCAGAGCGGAGGCCCAGAGAAGGTCAGAGAAAATGAAAGAAGGCCCAGAGAATGCCAAATATCGGAGAGGAGACCCAGAGATTGCCAAAAGGTGGAAAGGAGGCCCAAATAAGTCCAAAAGGCAGAAAACCGGCTCAGAGAAGGCAAGAGAAATTGAAAGGAGGCCTAGAGAAGGCCAAAAGTTGGAGAGGAGGCCCAGAGAAGGCCAGAGAGACGATAAGGAGGCTCTGAGAAGTCCAAAAGGCAGAGAGGAGGCCCAGAGAATGCCAGAGAAATTGAAAGGAGGCCAGGAAAGCGCCAAAAGACAGACAGGAGGTCCAGAAACGGCCAAAAATATGAAAGAAGGCCATAGGAAGGCAGAAAAACCAGAGAGGAGGCCCAGAGAAGTCGAAAAGGTGGAGAGGAGAACCAGAGAATGCCAGAAGTCTCAGAGGAGGCCCAGAGTAGGCCATACCAAATGAGAGGAGGCCCAGTAAAGGCCAAAAGGTGGAGAGGACCCAAAAGAAAACGAGAGAAAAAGAAAGGAGGTTCAGAGATGCCAAAAGGCAGAGAGGAGGCCCTGAGAAGGCCAGAGAAAATGAAGTGAGGCCGAGAGAAGGCCAAAAGGCGGTAAGGAGACCAAGAGAAGGCCAAAACATTGAGCGGAGGCCCTGAGAAGGCCAGAGAAAGTGAAAGAAGGCCCAGAGAACGCCAGAGAAATTGAATGGAAGCTAAGAGAAGGCCAAACTGCAGAGAGTACCCCTAGAAAAGCCCACAGAAAAAGAAAGGAGGCCCAGGGAAGGCCAAAAGGCGGAGAGGAGGCCCAGAGAAGGTCAAAAGGTGGAGAGGAGGCCCAGAGAAGGCCAGAGAAAATGAAAGGAAGCCCAGAGAAGGCCAGAGAATATCAAAGGAGACCCAGAGAAGGCCAGAGAAAATGAAAGGAGGCCCAGAGAAGGCCAAAAGGAAGAATGGCTGCCCAGAGAAGGCCAAAAGTTGGAGAGGAGGCCCAGAGAATGCCAGAGAAATTGAAAGGAGGCCAGGAAAGCGCCAAAAGACAGACAGGAGGTCCAGAAACGGCCAAAAATATGAAAGAAGGCCATAGGAAGGCAGAAAAAACCAGAGAGGAGGCCCAGAGAAGTCGAAAAGGTGGAGAGGAGAACCAGAGAATGCCAGAAGTCTCAGAGGAGGCCCAGAGTAGGCCATACCAAATGAGAGGAGGCCCAGTAAAGGCCAAAAGGTGGAGAGGACCCAAAAGAAAACGAGAGAAAAAGAAAGGAGGTTCAGAGATGCCAAAAGGCAGAGAGGAGGCCCTGAGAAGGCCAGAGAAAATGAAGTGAGGCCGAGAGAAGGCCAAAAGGCGGTAAGGAGACCAAGAGAAGGCCAAAACATTGAGCGGAGGCCCTGAGAAGGCCAGAGAAAGTGAAAGAAGGCCCAGAGAACGCCAGAGAAATTGAATGGAAGCTAAGAGAAGGCCAAACTGCAGAGAGTACCCCTAGAAAAGCCCACAGAAAAAGAAAGGAGGCCCAGAGAAGGCCAAAAGGCGGAGAGGAGGCCCAGAGAAGGTCAAAAGGTGGAGAGGAGGCCCAGAGAAGGCCAGAGAAAATGAAAGGAAGGCCAGAGAATATAAAAGGAGAGCCAGAGAAGGCCAGAGAAAATGAAAGGAGGCCCAGAGAAGGCCAAAAGGAAGAATGGCGGCCCAGAGAAGGCCAAAAGTTGGAGAGGAGGCCCAGAGAATGCCAGAGAAATTGAAAGGAGGCCAGGAAAGCGCCAAAAGACAGACAGGAGGTCCAGAAATGGCCAAAAATATGAAAGAAGGCCATAGGAAGGCAGAAAAACCAGAGAGGAGGCCCAGAGAAGTCGAAAAGGTGGAGAGGAGGCCCAGAGAAGGGCCGAGAAAATTACAGGAGGCCCAGAGAAGGCCAAAAGGCCGAAGGAGGCGAGAGAAGGCCAAAAGGCGGAGAGGAGACTCAGAGAAAATATAGTGAGGCCAAGAGAAGGCCAAAGGGCGGAGGGAAGGCCAAAATGTTGAGAGGAGACAGAAAGAAGGCCAGAGAAAGTGAAAGGAGGCCCAGAGAAAGGCAGAGAAATTGAAAGGAGGCCCAGAGAAGGCCAAAAGTTGGAGAGGAGGCCCAGAGAAGGTCAAAAGATGAAGTTGAGGCCCTGAGATGGCCAGAGAAAATGAAAGGAGGCCCAGAGAAGGCCAGAGAAAATTGAAGCAAGCACAGAGAAGGCCAGAAAATAATAAAGGAGACCCTGAGAAGGCCAGAGAAATTGAAAGGAGGCCCAGAGAAGGCCAAAATGCGGAGAGTACCCCCAGAAAAGCCCACAGAAAAAGAAAGGAGGCCCAGAGAAGGCCAAAAGGCGGAGAGGAGGCCCAGAGAAGGTCAAAAGGTGGAGAGGAGGCCCAGAGAAGGTCAAAAGGTGGAGAGGAGGCCCAGAGAAGGCCAGAGAAAATGAAAGGAAGCCCAGAGAAGGTCAGAGAATATCAAAGGAGACCCAGAGAATATTAAAGAAGACCCAGAGAAGGCCAGAGAAAATGAAAGGAGGCCCAGAGAAGGCCAAAAGGAAGAATGGCTGCCCAGAGAAGGCCAAAAGTTGGAGAGGAGGCCCCGAGAATGCCAGAGAAATTGAAAGGAGGCCCAGAGAAGGCCAAAAGGTGGAGAGGAGCCCCAGAGAATGCCAGAAGTGTCAGAGGAGGCCCAGAGAAGGCCATACAAAATGAGAGGAGGTCCAGAGAAGACCAAAAGGTGGAGAGGACCCCAAAAGAAAACGAGAGAAAAAGAAAGGAGATTCAGAGATGCCAAAAGGCAGAGCGGAGGCCCAGAGAAGGTCAGAGAAAATGAAAGAAGGCCCAGAGAATGCCAAATATCAGAGAGGAGACCCAGAGATTGCCAAAAGGTGGAAAGGAGGCCCAAATAAGTCCAAAAGGCAGAAAACCGGCTCAGAGAAGGCAAGAGAAATTGAAAGGAGGCCTAGAGAAGGCCAAAAGTTGGAGAGGAGGCCCAGAGAAGGCCAGAGAGACGATAAGGAGGCTCCGAGAAGTCCAAAAGGCAGAGAGGAAGCCCAGAGAATGCCAGAGAAATTGAAAGGAGGCCAGGAAAGCGCCAAAAGACAGACAGGAGGTCCAGAAACGGCCAAAAATATGAAAGAAGGCCATAGGAAGGCAGAAAAACCAGAGAGGAGGCCCAGAGAAGTCGAAAAGGTGGAGAGGAGAACCAGAGAATGCCAGAAGTCTCAGAGGAGGCCCAGAGTAGGCCATACCAAATGAGAGGAGGCCCAGTAAAGGCCAAAAGGTGGAGAGGACCCAAAAGAAAACGAGAGAAAAAGAAAGGAGGTTCAGAGATGCCAAAAGGCAGAGAGGAGGCCCTGAGAAGGCCAGAGAAAATGAAGTGAGGCCGAGAGAAGGCCAAAAGGCGGTAAGGAGACCAAGAGAAGGCCAAAACATTGAGCGGAGGACCTGAGAAGGCCAGAGAAAGTGAAAGAAGGCCCAGAGAATGCCAGAGAAATTGAATGGAAGCTAAGAGAAGGCCAAACTGCAGAGAGTACCCCTAGAAAAGCCCACAGAAAAAGAAAGGAGGCCCAGAGAAGGCCAAAAGGCGGAGAGGAGGCCCAGAGAAGGTCAAAAGGTGGAGAGGAGGCCCAGAGAAGGCCAGAGAAAATGAAAGGAAGCCCAGAGAAGGCCAGAGAATATAAAAGGAGAGCCAGAGAAGGCCAGAGAAAATGAAAGGAGGCCCAGAGAAGGCCAAAAGGAAGAATGGCGGCCCAGAGAAGGCCAAAAGTTGGAGAGGAGGCCCAGAGAAGGTCAAAAGGTGAAGTTGAGGCCCTGAGATGGCCAGAGAAAATGAAAGGAGGCCCAGAGAAGGCCAGAGAAAATTGAAGCAAGCACAGAGAAGGCCAGAAAATAATAAAGGAGACCCTGAGAAGGCCAGAGAAATTGAAAGGAGGCCCAGAGAAGGCCAAAATGCGGAGAGTACCCCCAGAAAAGCCCACAGAAAAAGAAAGGAGGCCCAGAGAAGGCCAAAAGGCGGAGAGGAGGCCCAGAGAAGGTCAAAAGGTGGAGAGGAGGCCCAGAGAAGGCCAGAGAAAATGAAAGGAAGCCCAGAGAAGGCCAGAGAATATCAAAGGAGACCCAGAGAATATTAAAGAAGACCCAGAGAAGGCCAGAGAAAATGAAAGGAGGCCCAGAGAAGGCCAAAAGGAAGAATGGCGGCCCAGAGAAGGCCAAAAGTTGGAGAGGAGGCCCAGAGAATGCCAGAGAAATTGAAAGGAGGCCCAGAGAAGGCCAAAAGGTGGAGAGGAGCCCCAGAGAATGCCAGAAGTCTCAGAGGAGGCCCAGGGAAGGCCATACAAAATGAGAGGAGGTCCAGAGAAGACCAAAAGGTGGAGAGGACCCCAAAGGAAAACGAGAGAAAAAGAAAGGAGATTCAGAGATGCCAAAAGGCAGAGCGGAGGCCCAGAGAAGGTCAGAGAAAATGAAAGAAGGCCCAGAGAATGCCAAATATCGGAGAGGAGACCCAGAGATTGCCAAAAGGTGGAAAGGAGGCCCAAATAAGTCCAAAAGGCAGAAAACCGGCTCAGAGAAGGCAAGAGAAATTGAAAGGAGGCCTAGAGAAGGCCAAAAGTTGGAGAGGAGGCCCAGAGAAGGCCAGAGAGACGATAAGGAGGCTCCGAGAAGTCCAAAAGGCAGAGAGGAAGCCCAGAGAATGCCAGAGAAATTGAAAGGAGGCCAGGAAAGCGCCAAAAGACAGACAGGAGGTCCAGAAACGGCCAAAAATATGAAAGAAGGCCATAGGAAGGCAGAAAAACCAGAGAGGAGGCCCAGAGAAGTCGAAAAGGTGGAGAGGAGAACCAGAGAATGCCAGAAGTCTCAGAGGAGGCCCAGAGTAGGCCATACCAAATGAGAGGAGGCCCAGTAAAGGCCAAAAGGTGGAGAGGACCCAAAAGAAAACGAGAGAAAAAGAAAGGAGGTTCAGAGATGCCAAAAGGCAGAGAGGAGGCCCTGAGAAGGCCAGAGAAAGTGAAAGAAGGCCCAGAGAACGCCAGAGAAATTGAATGGAAGCTAAGAGAAGGCCAAACTGCAGAGAGTACCCCTAGAAAAGCCCACAGAAAAAGAAAGGAGGCCCAGGGAAGGCCAAAAGGCGGAGAGGAGGCCCAGAGAAGGTCAAAAGGTGGAGAGGAGGCCCAGAGAAGGCCAGAGAAAATGAAAGGAAGCCCAGAGAAGGCCAGAGAATATCAAAGGAGACCCAGAGAAGGCCAGAGAAAATGAAAGGAGGCCCAGAGAAGGCCAAAAGGAAGAATGGCTGCCCAGAGAAGGCCAAAAGTTGGAGAGGAGGCCCAGAGAATGCCAGAGAAATTGAAAGGAGGCCAGGAAAGCGCCAAAAGACAGACAGGAGGTCCAGAAACGGCCAAAAATATGAAAGAAGGCCATAGGAAGGCAGAAAAACCAGAGAGGAGGCCCAGAGAAGTCGAAAAGGTGGAGAGGAGAACCAGAGAATGCCAGAAGTCTCAGAGGAGGCCCAGGGTAGGCCATACCAAATGAGAGGAGGCCCAGTAAAGGCCAAAAGGTGGAGAGGACCCAAAAGAAAACGAGAGAAAAAGAAAGGAGGTTCAGAGATGCCAAAAGGCAGAGAGGAGGCCCTGAGAAGGCCAGAGAAAATGAAGTGAGGCCGAGAGAAGGCCAAAAGGCGGTAAGGAGACCAAGAGAAGGCCAAAACATTGAGCGGAGGCCCTGAGAAGGCCAGAGAAAGTGAAAGAAGGCCCAGAGAACGCCAGAGAAATTGAATGGAAGCTAAGAGAAGGCCAAACTGCAGAGAGTACCCCTAGAAAAGCCACAGAAAAAGAAAGGAGGCCCAGAGAAGGCCAAAAGGCGGAGAGGAGGCCCAGAGAAGGTCAAAAGGTGGAGAGGAGGCCCAGAGAAGGCCAGAGAAAATGAAAGGAAGCCCAGAGAAGGCCAGAGAATATAAAAGGAGAGCCAGAGAAGGCCAGAGAAAATGAAAGGAGGCCCAGAGAAGGCCAAAAGGAAGAATGGCGGCCCAGAGAAGGCCAAAAGTTGGAGAGGAGGCCCCGAGAATGCCAGAGAAATTGAAAGGAGGCCAGGAAAGCGCCAAAAGACAGACAGGAGGTCCAGAAACGGCCAAAAATATGAAAGAAGGCCATAGGAAGGCAGAAAAACCAGAGAGGAGGCCCAGAGAAGTCGAAAAGGTGGAGAGGAGGCCCAGAGAAGGGCCGAGAAAATTACAGGAGGCCCAGAGAAGGCCAAAAGGCCGAAGGAGGCGAGAGAAGGCCAAAAGGCGGAGAGGAGACTCAGAGAAAATATAGTGAGGCCAAGAGAAGGCCAAAGGGCGGAGGGAAGGCCAAAATGTTGAGAGGAGACGGAAAGAAGGCCAGAGAAAGTGAAAGGAGGCCCAGAGAAAGGCAGAGAAATTGAAAGGAGGCCCAGAGAAGGCCAAAAGTTGGAGAGGAGGCCCAGAGAAGGTCAAAAGGTGAAGTTGAGGCCCTGAGATGGCCAGAGAAAATGAAAGGAGGCCCAGAGAAGGCCAGAGAAAATTGAAGCAAGCACAGAGAAGGCCAGAAAATAATAAAGGAGACCCTGAGAAGGCCAGAGAAATTGAAAGGAGGCCCAGAGAAGGCCAAAATGCGGAGAGTACTCCCAGAAAAGCCCACAGAAAAAGAAAGGAGGCCCAGAGAAGGCCAAAAGGCGGAGAGGAGGCCCAGAGAAGGTCAAAAGGTGGAGAGGAGGCCCAGAGAAGGCCAGAGAAAATGAAAGGAAGCCCAGAGAAGGCCAGAGAATATCAAAGGAGACCCAGAGAATATTAAAGAAGACCCAGAGAAGGCCAGAGAAAATGAAAGGAGGCCCAGAGAAGGCCAAAAGGAAGAATGGCGGCCCAGAGAAGGCCAAAAGTTGGAGAGGAGGCCCCGAGAATGCCAGAGAAATTGAAAGGAGGCCCAGAGAAGGCCAAAAGGTGGAGAGGAGCCCCAGAGAATGCCAGAAGTGTCAGAGGAGGCCCAGGGAAGGCCATACAAAATGAGAGGAGGTCCAGAGAAGACCAAAAGGTGGAGAGGACCCCAAAGGAAAACGAGAGAAAAAGAAAGGAGATTCAGAGATGCCAAAAGGCAGAGCGGAGGCCCAGAGAAGGTCAGAGAAAATGAAAGAAGGCCCAGAGAATGCCAAATATCGGAGAGGAGACCCAGAGATTGCCAAAAGGTGGAAAGGAGGCCCAAATAAGTCCAAAAGGCAGAAAACCGGCTCAGAGAAGGCAAGAGAAATTGAAAGGAGGCCTAGAGAAGGCCAAAAGTTGGAGAGGAGGCCCAGAGAAGGCCAGAGAGACGATAAGGAGGCTCCGAGAAGTCCAAAAGGCAGAGAGGAAGCCCAGAGAATGCCAGAGAAATTGAAAGGAGGCCAGGAAAGCGCCAAAAGACAGACAGGAGGTCCAGAAACGGCCAAAAATATGAAAGAAGGCCATAGGAAGGCAGAAAAACCAGAGAGGAGGCCCAGAGAAGTCGAAAAGGTGGAGAGGAGAACCAGAGAATGCCAGAAGTCTCAGAGGAGGCCCAGAGTAGGCCATACCAAATGAGAGGAGGCCCAGTAAAGGCCAAAAGGTGGAGAGGACCCAAAAGAAAACGAGAGAAAAAGAAAGGAGGTTCAGAGATGCCAAAAGGCAGAGAGGAGGCCCTGAGAAGGCCAGAGAAAATGAAGTGAGGCCGAGAGAAGGCCAAAAGGCGGTAAGGAGACCAAGAGAAGGCCAAAACATTGAGCGGAGGCCCTGAGAAGGCCAGAGAAAGTGAAAGAAGGCCCAGAGAACGCCAGAGAAATTGAATGGAAGCTAAGAGAAGGCCAAACTGCAGAGAGTACCCCTAGAAAAGCCCACAGAAAAAGAAAGGAGGCCCAGGGAAGGCCAAAAGGCGGAGAGGAGGCCCAGAGAAGGTCAAAAGGTGGAGAGGAGGCCCAGAGAAGGCCAGAGAAAATGAAAGGAAGGCCAGAGAATATAAAAGGAGAGCCAGAGAAGGCCAGAGAAAATGAAAGGAGGCCCAGAGAAGGCCAAAAGGAAGAATGGCTGCCCAGAGAAGGCCAAAAGTTGGAGAGGAGGCCCCGAGAATGCCAGAGAAATTGAAAGGAGGCCAGGAAAGCGCCAAAAGACAGACAGGAGGTCCAGAAACGGCCAAAAATATGAAAGAAGGCCATAGGAAGGCAGAAAAACCAGAGAGGAGGCCCAGAGAAGTCGAAAAGGTGGAGAGGAGAACCAGAGAATGCCAGAAGTCTCAGAGGAGGCCCAGGGTAGGCCATACCAAATGAGAGGAGGCCCAGTAAAGGCCAAAAGGTGGAGAGGACCCAAAAGAAAACGAGAGAAAAAGAAAGGAGGTTCAGAGATGCCAAAAGGCAGAGAGGAGGCCCTGAGAAGGCCAGAGAAAATGAAGTGAGGCCGAGAGAAGGCCAAAAGGCGGTAAGGAGACCAAGAGAAGGCCAAAACATTGAGCGGAGGCCCTGAGAAGGCCAGAGAAAGTGAAAGAAGGCCCAGAGAACGCCAGAGAAATTGAATGGAAGCTAAGAGAAGGCCAAACTGCAGAGAGTACCCCTAGAAAAGCCCACAGAAAAAGAAAGGAGGCCCAGAGAAGGCCAAAAGGCGGAGAGGAGGCCCAGAGAAGGTCAAAAGGTGGAGAGGAGGCCCAGAGAAGGCCAGAGAAAATGAAAGGAAGCCCAGAGAAGGCCAGAGAATATAAAAGGAGAGCCAGAGAAGGCCAGAGAAAATGAAAGGAGGCCCAGAGAAGGCCAAAAGGAAGAATGGCGGCCCAGAGAAGGCCAAAAGTTGGAGAGGAGGCCCAGAGAATGCCAGAGAAATTGAAAGGAGGCCAGGAAAGCGCCAAAAGACAGACAGGAGGTCCAGAAACGGCCAAAAATATGAAAGAAGGCCATAGGAAGGCAGAAAAACCAGAGAGGAGGCCCAGAGAAGTCGAAAAGGTGGAGAGGAGGCCCAGAGAAGGGCCGAGAAAATTACAGGAGGCCCAGAGAAGGCCAAAAGGCCGAAGGAGGCGAGAGAAGGCCAAAAGGCGGAGAGGAGACTCAGAGAAAATATAGTGAGGCCAAGAGAAGGCCAAAGGGCGGAGGGAAGGCCAAAATGTTGAGAGGAGACGGAAAGAAGGCCAGAGAAAGTGAAAGGAGGCCCAGAGAAAGGCAGAGAAATTGAAAGGAGGCCCAGAGAAGGCCAAAAGTTGGAGAGGAGGCCCAAAGAAGGTCAAAAGGTGAAGTTGAGGCCCTGAGATGGCCAGAGAAAATGAAAGGAGGCCCAGAGAAGGCCAGAGAAAATTGAAGCAAGCACAGAGAAGGCCAGAAAATAATAAAGGAGACCCTGAGAAGGCCAGAGAAATTGAAAGGAGGCCCAGAGAAGGCCAAAATGCGGAGAGTACCCCCAGAAAAGCCCACAGAAAAAGAAAGGAGGCCCAGAGAAGGCCAAAAGGCGGAGAGGAGGCCCAGAGAAGGTCAAAAGGTGGAGAGGAGGCCCAGAGAAGGCCAGAGAAAATGAAAGGAAGCCCAGAGAAGGCCAGAGAATATAAAAGGAGAGCCAGAGAAGGCCAGAGAAAATGAAAGGAGGCCCAGAGAAGGCCAAAAGGAAGAATGGCGGCCCAGAGAAGGCCAAAAGTTGGAGAGGAGGCCCAGAGAAGGTCAAAAGGTGAAGTTGAGGCCCTGAGATGGCCAGAGAAAATGAAAGGAGGCCCAGAGAAGGCCAGAGAAAATTGAAGCAAGCACAGAGAAGGCCAGAAAATAATAAAGGAGACCCTGAGAAGGCCAGAGAAATTGAAAGGAGGCCCAGAGAAGGCCAAAATGCGGAGAGTACCCCAGAAAAGCCCACAGAAAAAGAAAGGAGGCCCAGAGAAGGCCAAAAGGCGGAGAGGAGGCCCAGAGAAGGTCAAAAGGTGGAGAGGAGGCCCAGAGAAGGCCAGAGAAAATGAAAGGAAGCCCAGAGAAGGCCAGAGAATATCAAAGGAGACCCAGAGAATATTAAAGAAGACCCAGAGAAGGCCAGAGAAAAAGAAAGGAGGCCCAGAGAAGGCCAAAAGGAAGAATGGCTGCCCAGAGAAGGCCAAAAGTTGGAGAGGAGGCCCAGAGAATGCCAGAGAAATTGAAAGGAGGCCCAGAGAAGGCCAAAAGGTGGAGAGGAGCCCCAGAGAATGCCAGAAGTCTCAGAGGAGGCCCAGGGAAGGCCATACAAAATGAGAGGAGGTCCAGAGAAGACCAAAAGGTGGAGAGGACCCCAAAGGAAAACGAGAGAAAAAGAAAGGAGATTCAGAGATGCCAAAAGGCAGAGCGGAGGCCCAGAGAAGGTCAGAGAAAATGAAAGAAGGCCCAGAGAATGCCAAATATCGGAGAGGAGACCCAGAGATTGCCAAAAGGTGGAAAGGAGGCCCAAATAAGTCCAAAAGGCAGAAAACCGGCTCAGAGAAGGCAAGAGAAATTGAAAGGAGGCCTAGAGAAGGCCAAAAGTTGGAGAGGAGGCCCAGAGAAGGCCAGAGAGACGATAAGGAGGCTCTGAGAAGTCCAAAAGGCAGAGAGGAGGCCCAGAGAATGCCAGAGAAATTGAAAGGAGGCCAGGAAAGCGCCAAAAGACAGACAGGAGGTCCAGAAACGGCCAAAAATATGAAAGAAGGCCATAGGAAGGCAGAAAAACCAGAGAGGAGGCCCAGAGAAGTCGAAAAGGTGGAGAGGAGAACCAGAGAATGCCAGAAGTCTCAGAGGAGGCCCAGAGTAGGCCATACCAAATGAGAGGAGGCCCAGTAAAGGCCAAAAGGTGGAGAGGACCCAAAAGAAAACGAGAGAAAAAGAAAGGAGGTTCAGAGATGCCAAAAGGCAGAGAGGAGGCCCTGAGAAGGCCAGAGAAAATGAAGTGAGGCCGAGAGAAGGCCAAAAGGCGGTAAGGAGACCAAGAGAAGGCCAAAACATTGAGCGGAGGCCCTGAGAAGGCCAGAGAAAGTGAAAGAAGGCCCAGAGAACGCCAGAGAAATTGAATGGAAGCTAAGAGAAGGCCAAACTGCAGAGAGTACCCCTAGAAAAGCCCACAGAAAAAGAAAGGAGGCCCAGGGAAGGCCAAAAGGCGGAGAGGAGGCCCAGAGAAGGTCAAAAGGTGGAGAGGAGGCCCAGAGAAGGCCAGAGAAAATGAAAGGAAGCCCAGAGAAGGCCAGAGAATATCAAAGGAGACCCAGAGAAGGCCAGAGAAAATGAAAGGAGGCCCAGAGAAGGCCAAAAGGAAGAATGGCTGCCCAGAGAAGGCCAAAAGTTGGAGAGGAGGCCCAGAGAATGCCAGAGAAATTGAAAGGAGGCCAGGAAAGCGCCAAAAGACAGACAGGAGGTCCAGAAACGGCCAAAAATATGAAAGAAGGCCATAGGAAGGCAGAAAAACCAGAGAGGAGGCCCAGAGAAGTCGAAAAGGTGGAGAGGAGAACCAGAGAATGCCAGAAGTCTCAGAGGAGGCCCAGGGTAGGCCATACCAAATGAGAGGAGGCCCAGTAAAGGCCAAAAGGTGGAGAGGACCCAAAAGAAAACGAGAGAAAAAGAAAGGAGGTTCAGAGATGCCAAAAGGCAGAGAGGAGGCCCTGAGAAGGCCAGAGAAAATGAAGTGAGGCCGAGAGAAGGCCAAAAGGCGGTAAGGAGACCAAGAGAAGGCCAAAACATTGAGCGGAGGCCCTGAGAAGGCCAGAGAAAGTGAAAGAAGGCCCAGAGAACGCCAGAGAAATTGAATGGAAGCTAAGAGAAGGCCAAACTGCAGAGAGTACCCCTAGAAAAGCCCACAGAAAAAGAAAGGAGGCCCAGAGAAGGCCAAAAGGCGGAGAGGAGGCCCAGAGAAGGTCAAAAGGTGGAGAGGAGGCCCAGAGAAGGCCAGAGAAAATGAAAGGAAGCCCAGAGAAGGCCAGAGAATATAAAAGGAGAGCCAGAGAAGGCCAGAGAAAATGAAAGGAGGCCCAGAGAATGCCAAAAGGAAGAATGGCGGCCCAGAGAAGGCCAAAAGTTGGAGAGGAGGCCCCGAGAATGCCAGAGAAATTGAAAGGAGGCCAGGAAAGCGCCAAAAGACAGACAGGAGGTCCAGAAACGGCCAAAAATATGAAAGAAGGCCATAGGAAGGCAGAAAAACCAGAGAGGAGGCCCAGAGAAGTCGAAAAGGTGGAGAGGAGGCCCAGAGAAGGGCCGAGAAATTACAGGAGGCCCAGAGAAGGCCAAAAGGCCGAAGGAGGCGAGAGAAGGCCAAAAGGCGGAGAGGAGACTCAGAGAAAATATAGTGAGGCCAAGAGAAGGCCAAAGGGCGGAGGGAAGGCCAAAATGTTGAGAGGAGACGGAAAGAAGGCCAGAGAAAGTGAAAGGAGGCCCAGAGAAAGGCAGAGAAATTGAAAGGAGGCCCAGAGAAGGCCAAAAGTTGGAGAGGAGGCCCAGAGAAGGTCAAAAGGTGAAGTTGAGGCCCTGAGATGGCCAGAGAAAATGAAAGGAGGCCCAGAGAAGGCCAGAGAAAATTGAAGCAAGCACAGAGAAGGCCAGAAAATAATAAAGGAGACCCTGAGAAGGCCAGAGAAATTGAAAGGAGGCCCAGAGAAGGCCAAAATGCGGAGAGTACCCCCAGAAAAGCCCACAGAAAAAGAAAGGAGGCCCAGAGAAGGCCAAAAGGCAGAGAGGAGGCCCAGAGAAGGTCAAAGGTGGAGAGGAGGCCCAGAGAAGGCCAGAGAAAATGAAAGGAAGCCCAGAGAAGGCCAGAGAATATCAAAGGAGACCCAGAGAATATTAAAGAAGACCCAGAGAAGGCCAGAGAAAATGAAAGGAGGCCCAGAGAAGGCCAAAAGGAAGAATGGCGGCCCAGAGAAGGCCGAAAGTTGGAGAGGAGGCCCCGAGAATGCCAGAGAAATTGAAAGGAGGCCCAGAGAAGGCCAAAAGGTGGAGAGGAGCCCCAGAGAATGCCAGAAGTGTCAGAGGAGGCCCAGAGAAGGCCATACAAAATGAGAGGAGGTCCAGAGAAGACCAAAAGGTGGAGAGGACCCCAAAAGAAAACGAGAGAAAAAGAAAGGAGATTCAGAGATGCCAAAAGGCAGAGCGGAGGCCCAGAGAAGGTCAGAGAAAATGAAAGAAGGCCCAGAGAATGCCAAATATCGGAGAGGAGACCCAGAGATTGCCAAAAGGTGGAAAGGAGGCCCAAATAAGTCCAAAAGGCAGAAAACCGGCTCAGAGAAGGCAAGAGAAATTGAAAGGAGGCCTAGAGAAGGCCAAAAGTTGGAGAGGAGGCCCAGAGAAGGCCAGAGAGACGATAAGGAGGCTCCGAGAAGTCCAAAAGGCAGAGAGGAAGCCCAGAGAATGCCAGAGAAATTGAAAGGAGGCCAGGAAAGCGCCAAAAGACAGACAGGAGGTCCAGAAACGGCCAAAAATATGAAAGAAGGCCATAGGAAGGCAGAAAAACCAGAGAGGAGGCCCAGAGAAGTCGAAAAGGTGGAGAGGAGAACCAGAGAATGCCAGAAGTCTCAGAGGAGGCCCCAGGGTAGGCCATACCAAATGAGAGGAGGCCCAGTAAAGGCCAAAAGGTGGAGAGGACCCAAAAGAAAACGAGAGAAAAAGAAAGGAGGTTCAGAGATGCCAAAAGGCAGAGAGGAGGCCCTGAGAAGGCCAGAGAAAATGAAGTGAGGCCGAGAGAAGGCCAAAAGGCGGTAAGGAGACCAAGAGAAGGCCAAAACATTGAGCGGAGGCCCTGAGAAGGCCAGAGAAAGTGAAAGAAGGCCCAGAGAACGCCAGAGAAATTGAATGGAAGCTAAGAGAAGGCCAAACTGCAGAGAGTACCCCTAGAAAAGCCCACAGAAAAAGAAAGGAGGCCCAGAGAAGGCCAAAAGGCGGAGAGGAGGCCCAGAGAAGGTCAAAAGGTGGAGAGGAGGCCCAGAGAAGGCCAGAGAAAATGAAAGGAAGCCAGAGAAGGCCAGAGAATATCAAAGGAGACCCAGAGAAGGCCAGAGAAAATGAAAGGAGGCCCAGAGAAGGCCAAAAGGAAGAATGGCGGCCCAGAGAAGGCCAAAAGTTGGAGAGGAGGCCCAGAGAATGCCAGAGAAATTGAAAGGAGGCCAGGAAAGCGCCAAAGACAGACAGGAGGTCCAGAAACGGCCAAAAATATGAAAGAAGGGCCATAGGAAGGCAGAAAAAACCAGAGAGGAGGCCCAGAGAAGTCGAAAAGGTGGAGAGGAGGCCCAGAGAAGGGCCGATAAAATTACAGGAGGCCCAGAGAAGGCCAAAAGGCCGAAGGAGGCGAGAGAAGGCCAAAAGGCGGAGAGGAGACTCAGAGAAAATATAGTGAGGCCAAGAGAAGGCCAAAGGGCGGAGGGAAGGCCAAAATGTTTGAGAGGAGACGGAAAGAAGGCCAGAGAAAGTGAAAGGAGGCCCAGAGAAAGGCAGAGAAATTGAAAGGAGGCCCAGAGAAGGCCAAAAGTTGGAGAGGAGGCCCAGAGAAGGTCAAAAGGTGAAGTTGAGGCCCTGAGATGGCCAGAGAAAATGAAAGGAGGCCCAGAGAAGGCCAGAGAAATTGAAGCAAGCACAGAGAAGGCCAGAAATAATAAAGGAGACCCTGAGAAGGCCAGAGAAATTGGAAAGGAGGCCCAGAGAAGGCCAAAATGCGGAGAGTACCCCAGAAAAGCCCACAGAAAAAGAAAGGAGGCCAGAGAAGGCTGTCCTGGTTTCAGGTAGGACAGAGTTAATTTTCCTCCTAGTAGCTGGCAGGGTGCTATGTTTTGGATTAGGATGAGAAGAGCTCTGATAACATGCTGATGTTTTAATTGTTGTAGAGCAATGCTTACACCAAGCCAAGGACTTTTCAGCTTCTCGCTCTGTCCTGCTAGCGAGCAGGCTGGGGGCAGCAGGAGCTGGGAGGGGACAGACCCAGGACAGCTGACCCAAACTGGCCAAAGGGGTATTCCATACCATCTGACGTCATGCTGAACAATATATAGGGGTGGCTAGCCGGGTGGGGGGGCCGCTGCTCGGGGATAGCTGGACATCGGTCAACAGGGTGGTGAGCAATTGCATTGTGCATCACTTTGTACACTTATTACTATTATTATTATTATTATTTTTATTATTATTGTTATTATTTTCCCTGTCCTTAATAAACTGTCCTTATCTCAACTCACAGGCTTCACTTTCCCGTTTCTCTCCCCCATCCCGGAGAGGGAGGGGGGAGGATGAGCGAACGGCTGTGTGGTGTTTGGCTGCCAGCCGGGCTAAACCACAACAAAGGCCAAAAGCGGAGAGGAGGCCCAGAGAAGGTCAAAAGGTGGAGAGGAGGCCCAGAGAAGGCCCGAGAAAATGAAAGGAAGCCCAGAGAAGGCCAGAGAATATAAAAGGAGACCCAGAGAAGGCCAGAGAAAATGAAAGGAGCCCAGAGAAGGCCAAAAGGAAGAATGGCGGCCCAGAGAAGGCAAAAGTTGGAGAGGAGGCCCGAGAATGCCAGAGAAATTGAAAGGAGGCCAGGAAAGCGCCAAAAGACAGACAGGAGGTCCAGAAACGGCCAAAAAATATGAAGAAGGCCATAGGAAGGCAGAAAAACCAGAGAGGAGGCCCAGGAGAAGTCGAAAAGGTGGAGAGGAGGCCCAGAGAAGGGCGAGAAAATTACAGGAGGCCCAGAGAAGGCCAAAAGGCCGAAGGAGGCGAGAGAAGGCCAAAAGGCGGAGAGGAGACTCAGAGAAAATATAGTGAGGCCAAGAGAAGGCCAAAGGGCGGAGGGAAGGCCAAAATGTTGAGAGGAGACGGAAAGAAGGCCAGAGAAAGTGAAAGGAGGCCCAAGAAAGGCAGAGAAATTGAAAGGAGGCCCAGAGAAGGCCAAAAGTTGGAGAGGAGGCCCAGAGAAGGTCAAAAGGTGAAGGTTGAGGCCCTGAGATGGCCAGAGAAAATGAAAGGAGGCCCAGAGAAGGCCAGAGAAAATTGAAGCAAGCACAGAGAAGGCCAGAAAATAATAAAGGAGACCCTGAGAAGGCCAGAGAAATTGAAAGGAGGCCCAGAGAAGGCCAAAGGCGGAGAGTACCCCAGAAAAGCCCACAGAAAAGAAAGGAGGCCCAGAGAAGGCCAAAGGCGGAGAGGAGCCAGAGAAGGTCAAAAGGTGGAGAGGATGGCACCAGAGAAGGCCAGAGAAAATGAAAGGAAGCCTATGAGAAGGCCAGAGAATATCAAAGGAGACCAGAGACTATTAAAGAAGACCCAGAGAAGGCCAGAGAAAATGAAAGGAGGCCCAGAGAAGGCCAAAAGGAAGAATGGCGGCCCAGAGAAGGCCAAAAGTTGGAGAGGAGCCCCGAGAATGCCAGAGAAATTGAAAGGAGGCCCAGAGAAGGCCAAAAGGTGGAGGAGGGAGCCCCAGAGAATGCCAGAAGTGTCAGAGGAGGCCCTGAGAAGGCCATACAAAATGAGAGGAGGTCCAGAGAAGACCAACAAGGTGGAGAGGACCCCAAAAGAAAACGAGAGAAAAAGAAAGGAGATTCAGAGATGCCAAAAGGCAGAGCGGAGGCCCCAGAGAAGGTCAGAGAAAATGAAAGAAGGCCCAGAGAATGCCAAATATCAGGAGACGAGACCCAGAGATTGCCAAAAGGTGGAAGGAGGCCCGAATAAGTCCAAAAGGCAGAAAACCGGCTCAGAGAAGGCAAGAGAAATTGAAAGGAGGCCTAGAGAAGGCCAAAAGTTGGAGAGGAGGCCCAGAGAAGGCCAGAGAGGACGATAAGGAGGCTCCGAGAAGTCCAAAAGGCAGAGAGGAAGCCCAGAGAATGCCAGAGAAATTGAAGGAGGGCCAGGAAAGCGCCAAAAGACAGACAGGAGGTCCAGAAACGGCCAAAATATGAAAGAAGGCCATAGGCAGGCAGAAAAACCAGAGAGGAGGTCCCAGAGAAGTCGAAAAGGTGGAGAGGAGAACCAGAGAATGCCAGAAGTCTCAGAGGAGGCCCAGAGTAGGCCATACCCAAATGAGAGGAGGCCCAGTAAAGGCCAAAAGGTGGAGAGGACCCAAAATGAAAACGAGAGAAAAAAGAAAGGAGGTTTCAGAGATGCCAAAAGGCAGAGAGGAGGCCCTGAGAAGGCCAGAGAAAATGAAGTGAGTCCGAGAGAAGGCCAAAAGGCGGTAAGGAGACCAAGAGAAGGCCAAACATTGAGCGGAGGCCCTGAGAAGGCCAGAGAAAGTGAAAGAAGGCCCAGAGAACGCCAGAGGAATTGAATGGAAGCTAACGAGAAGGCCAAACTGCAGAGAGTACCCCCAGAAAAGCCCACCAAAAAAGAAAGGAGGCCCAGAGAAGGCCAAAAGGCGGAGAGGAGGCCAGAGAAGGTCAAAAGGTGGAGAGGAGGCCCAGAGAAGGCCAGAGAAAATGAAAGGAAGCCCAGAGAAGGCCAGAGAATATAAAAGGAGACCCAGAGAAGGCCAGAGAAAATGAAAGGAGGCCCAGAGAAGGCCAAAAGGACGAATGGCGGCCCAGAGAAGGCCAAAAGTTGGAGAGGAGGCCCCGAGAATGCCAGAGAAATTGAAAGGAGGCCAGGAAAGCGCCAAAAGACAGACAGGAGGTCCAGAAACGGCCCAAAAATATGAAAGAAGGCCATAGGAAGGCAGAAAAACCAGAGAGGAGGCCCAGAGAAGTCGAAAAGGTGGAGAGGAGGCCCAGAGAAGGGCCGATAAAATTACAGGAGGCCCAGAGAAGGCCAAAGGCCGAAGGAGGCGAGAGAAGGCCAAAAGGCGGAGAGGAGACTCAGAGAAAATATAGTGAGGCCAAGAGAAGGCCAAAGGGCGGAGGGAAGGCCAAAATGTTGAGAGGAGACGGAAAGAAGGCCAGAGAAAGTGAAAGGAGGCCCAGAGAAAGGCAGAGAAATTGAAAGGAGGCCCAGAGAAGGCCAAAAGTTGGAGAGGAGGCCCAGAGAAGGTCAAAAGGTGAAGTTGAGGCCCTGAGATGGCCAGAGAAAATGAAAGGAGGCCCAGAGAAGGCCAGAGAAAATTGAAGCAAGCACAGAGAAGGCCAGAAAATAATAAAGGAGACCCTGAGAAGGCCAGAGAAATTGAAAGGAGGCCCAGAGAAGGCCAAAAGGCGGAGAGTACCCCCAGAAAAGCCCACAGAAAAAGAAAGGAGGCCCAGAGAAGGCCAAAAGGCGGAGAGGAGGCCCAGAGAAGGTCAAAAGGTGGAGAGGAGGCCCAGAGAAGGCCAGAGAAAATGAAAGGAAGCCTAGAGAAGGCCAGAGAATATCAAAGGAGACCCAGAGACTATTAAAGAAGACCCAGAGAAGGCCAGAGAAAATGAAAGGAGGCCCAGAGAAGGCCAAAAGGAAGAATGGCGGCCCAGAGAAGGCCAAAAGTTGGAGAGGAGGCCCCGAGAATGCCAGAGAAATTGAAAGGAGGCCCAGAGAAGGCCAAAAGGTGGAGAGGAGCCCCAGAGAATGCCAGAAGTCTCAGAGGAGGCCCAGAGAAGGCCATACAAAATGAGAGGAGGTCCAGAGAAGACCAAAAGGTGGAGAGGACCCCAAAGAAAACGAGAGAAAAAGAAAGGAGATTCAGAGATGCCAAAAGGCAGAGCGGAGGCCCAGAGAAGGTCAGAGAAAATGAAAGAAGGCCCAGAGAATGCCAAATATCGGAGACGAGGACCCAGAGATTGCCAAAAGGTGGAAAGGAGGCCCGAATAAGTCCAAAAGGCAGAAAACCGGCTCAGAGAAGGCAAGAGAAATTGAAAGGAGGCCTAGAGAAGGCCAAAAGTTGGAGAGGAGGCCCAGAGAAGGCCAGAGAGACGATAAGGAGGCTCCGAGAAGTCCAAAAGGCAGAGAGGAAGCCCAGAGAATGCCAGAGAAATTGAAAGGAGGCCAGGAAAGCGCCAAAAGACAGACAGGAGGTCCAGAAACGGCCAAAAATATGAAAGAAGGCCATAGGAAGGCAGAAAAACCAGAGAGGAGGCCCAGAGAAGTCGAAAAGGTGGAGAGGAGAACCAGAGAATGCCAGAAGTCTCAGAGGAGGCCCAGAGTAGGCCATACCAAATGAGAGGAGGCCCAGTAAAGGCCAAAAGGTGGAGAGGACCCAAAAGAAAACGAGAGAAAAAGAAAGGAGGTTCAGAGATGCCAAAAGGCAGAGAGGAGGCCCTGAGAAGGCCAGAGAAAATGAAGTGAGGCCGAGAGAAGGCCAAAAGGCGGTAAGGAGACCAAGAGAAGGCCAAAACATTGAGCGGAGGCCCTGAGAAGGCCAGAGAAAGTGAAAGAAGGCCCAGAGAACGCCAGAGAAATTGAATGGAAGCTAAGAGAAGGCCAAACTGCAGAGAGTACCCCTAGAAAAGCCCACAGAAAAAGAAAGGAGGCCCAGAGAAGGCCAAAAGGCGGAGGGGAGGCCCAGAGAAGGTCAAAAGGTGGAGAGGAGGCCCAGAGAAGGCCAGAGAAAATGAAAGGAAGCCCAGAGAAGGCCAGAGAATATAAAAGGAGACCCAGAGAAGGCCAGAGAAAATGAAAGGAGGCCCAGAGAAGGCCAAAAGGAAGAATGGTGGCCCAGAGAAGGCCAAAAGTTGGAGAGGAGGCCCGAGAATGCCAGAGAAATTGAAAGGAGGCCAGGAAAGCGCCAAAAGACAGACAGGAGGTCCAGAAACGGCCAAAAATATGAAAGAAGGCCATAGGAAGGCAGAAAAACCAGAGAGGAGGCCCAGAGAAGTCGAAAAGGTGGAGAGGAGGCCCAGAGAAGGGCCGAGAAAATTACAGGAGGCCCAGAGAAGGCCAAAAGGCCGAAGGAGGCGAGAGAAGGCCAAAAGGCGGAGAGGAGACTCAGAGAAAATATAGTGAGGCCAAGAGAAGGCCAAAGGGCGGAGGGAAGGCCAAAATGTTGAGAGGAGACGGAAAGAAGGCCAGAGAAAGTGAAAGGAGGCCCAGAGAAAGGCAGAGAAATTGAAAGGAGGCCCAGAGAAGGCCAAAAGTTGGAGAGGAGGCCCAGAGAAGGTCAAAAGGTGAAGTTGAGGCCCTGAGATGGCCAGAGAAAATTGAAGCAAGCACAGAGAAGGCCAGAAAATAATAAAGGAGACCCTGAGAAGGCCAGAGAAATTGAAAGGAGGCCCAGAGAAGGCCAAAATGCGGAGAGTACCCCCAGAAAAGCCCACAGAAAAAGTGAAAGAAGGCCCAGAGAAGGCTGTCCTGGTTTCAGGTAGGACAGAGTTAATTTTCCTCCTAGTAGCTGGCAGGGTGCTATGTTTTGGATTAGGATGAGAAGAGCGCTGATAACATGCTGATGTTTTAATTGTTGTAGAGCAATGCTTACACCAAGCCAAGGACTTTTCAGCTTCTCGCTCTGTCCTGCTAGCGAGCAGGCTGGGGGTGCAGCAGGAGCTGGGAGGGGACAGACCCAGGACAGCTGACCCAAACTGGCCAAAGGGGTATTCCATACCATCTGACGTCATGCTGAACAATATATAGGGGTGGCTAGCCGGGGTGGGGGGGCCGGCTGCTCGGGGATAGGCTGGACATCGGTCAACGGGTGGTGAGCAATTGCATTGTGCATCACTTTGTACACATTATTACTATTATTATTATTATTATTATTATTATTGTTATTATTTTCCCTGTCTTAATAAACTGTCCTTATCTCAACTCACAGGCTTCACTTTCCCGTTTCTCTCCCCCATCCCGGAGAGGGAGGGGGGAGGATGAGCGAACGGCTGTGTGGTGTTTGGCTGCCAGCCGGGCTAAACCACAACAAAGGCCAAAAGGCGGAGAAGAGGCCCAGAGAAGGTCAAAAGGTGGAGAGGAGGCCCAGAGAAGGCCAGAGAAAATGAAAGGAAGCCCAGAGAAGGCCAGAGAATATCAAAGGAGACCCAGAGACTATTAAAGAAGACCCAGAGAAGGCCAGAGAAAATGAAAGGAGGCCCAGAGAAGGCCAAAAGGAAGAATGGCTGCCCAGAGAAGGCCAAAAGTTGGAGAGGAGGCCCAGAGAATGCCAGAGAAATTGAAAGGAGGCCAGGAAAGCGCCAAAAGACAGACAGGAGGTCCAGAAATGGCCAAAAATATGAAAGAAGGCCATAGGAAGGCAGAAAAACCAGAGAGGAGGCCCAGAGAAGTCGAAAAGGTGGAGAGGAGGCCCAGAGAAGGGCCGATAAAATTACAGGAGACCCAGAGAAGGCCAAAAGGCCGAAGGAGGCGAGAGAAGGCCAAAAGGCGGAGAGGAGACTCAGAGAAAATATAGTGAGGCCAAGAGAAGGCCAAAGGGCGGAGGGAAGGCCAAAATGTTGAGAGGAGACGGAAAGAAGGCCAGAGAAAGTGAAAGGAGGCCCAGAGAAAGGCAGAGAAATTGAAAGGAGGCCCAGAGAAGGCCAAAAGTTGGAGAGGAGGCCCAGAGAAGGTCAAAAGGTGAAGTTGAGGCCCTGAGATGGCCAGAGAAAATGAAAGGAGGCCCAGAGAAGGCCAGAGAAAATTGAAGCAAGCACAGAGAAGGCCAGAAAATAATAAAGGAGACCCTGAGAAGGCCAGAGAAATTGAAAGGAGGCCCAGAGAAGGCCAAAATGCGGAGAGTACCCCCAGAAAAGCCCACAGAAAAAGAAAGGAGGCCCAGAGAAGGCCAAAAGGCGGAGAGGAGGCCCAGAGAAGGTCAAAAGTTGGAGAGGAGGCCCAGAGAAGGCCAGAGAAAATGAAAGGAAGCCCAGAGAATGCCAGAGAAATTGAATGGAAGTTAAGAGAAGGCCAAACTGCAGAGAGTACCCCTAGTAAAAAAATACAGAAAAAGAAAGGAGGCCCAGAGAAGGCCAAAAGGCGGAGAGGAGGCCCAGAGAAGGCCAAAAGTTGGAGAGGAGGCCCAGAGAAGGTCAAAAGGTAGAGAGGAGGCCCAGAGAAGGCCAGAGAAAATGAAAGGAAGCCCAGAGAAGGCCAGAGAATATCAAAGGAGACCCAGAGACCATTAAAGAAGACCCAGAGAAGGCCAGAGAAAATGAAAGGAGGCCCAGAGAAGGCCAAAAGGAAGAATGGCGGCCCAGAGAAGGCCAAAAGTTGGAGAGGAGGCCCAGAGAATGCCAGAGAAATTGAAAGGAGGCCAGGAAAGCGCCAAAAGACAGACAGGAGGTCCAGAAATGGCCAAAAATATGAAAGAAGGCCATAGGAAGGCAGAAAAACCAGAGAGGAGGCCCAGAGAAGTCGAAAAGGTGGAGAGGAGGCCCAGAGAATGCCAGAAGTCTCAGAGGAGGCCCAGAGTAGGCCATACCAAATGAGAGGAGGCCCAGTAAAGGCCAAAAGGTGGAGAGGACCCAAAAGAAAACGAGAGAAAAAGAAAGGAGGTTCAGAGATGCCAAAAGGCAGAGAGGAGGCCCTGAGAAGGCCAGAGAAAATGAAGTGAGTCCGAGAGAAGGCCAAAAGGCGGTAAGGAGACCAAGAGAAGGCCAAAACATTGAGCGGAGGCCCTGAGAAGGCCAGAGAAAGTGAAAGAAGGCCCAGAGAACGCCAGAGGAATTGAATGGAAGCTAAGAGAAGGCCAAACTGCAGAGAGTACCCCCAGAAAAGCCCACAAAAAAAGAAAGGAGGCCCAGAGAAGGCCAAAAGGCGGAGAGGAGGCCCAGAGAAGGTCAAAAGGTGGAGAGGAGGCCCAGAGAAGGCCAGAGAAAATGAAAGGAAGCCCAGAGAAGGCCAGAGAATATAAAAGGAGACCCAGAGAAGGCCAGAGAAAATGAAAGGAGGCCCAGAGAAGGCCAAAAGGAAGAATGGCGGCCCAGAGAAGGCCAAAAGTTGGAGAGGAGGCCCCGAGAATGCCAGAGAAATTGAAAGGAGGCCAGGAAAGCGCCAAAAGACAGACAGGAGGTCCAGAAACGGCCAAAAATATGAAAGAAGGCCATAGGAAGGCAGAAAAACCAGAGAGGAGGCCCAGAGAAGTCGAAAAGGTGGAGAGGAGGCCCAGAGAAGGGCCGATAAAATTACAGGAGGCCCAGAGAAGGCCAAAAGGCCGAAGGAGGCGAGAGAAGGCCAAAAGGCGGAGAGGAGACTCAGAGAAAATATAGTGAGGCCAAGAGAAGGCCAAAGGGCGGAGGGAAGGCCAAAATGTTGAGAGGAGACGGAAAGAAGGCCAGAGAAAGTGAAAGGAGGCCCAGAGAAAGGCAGAGAAATTGAAAGGAGGCCCAGAGAAGGCCAAAAGTTGGAGAGGAGGCCCAGAGAAGGTCAAAAGGTGAAGTTGAGGCCCTGAGATGGCCAGAGAAAATGAAAGGAGGCCCAGAGAAGGCCAGAGAAAATTGAAGCAAGCACAGAGAAGGCCAGAAAATAATAAAGGAGACCCTGAGAAGGCCAGAGAAATTGAAAGGAGGCCCAGAGAAGGCCAAAAGGCGGAGAGTACCCCCAGAAAAGCCCACAGAAAAAGAAAGGAGGCCCAGAGAAGGCCAAAAGGCGGAGAGGAGGCCCAGAGAAGGTCAAAAGGTGGAGAGGAGGCCCAGAGAAGGCCAGAGAAAATGAAAGGAAGCCTAGAGAAGGCCAGAGAATATCAAAGGAGACCCAGAGACTATTAAAGAAGACCCAGAGAAGGCCAGAGAAAATGAAAGGAGGCCCAGAGAAGGCCAAAAGGAAGAATGGCGGCCCAGAGAAGGCCAAAAGTTGGAGAGGAGGCCCCGAGAATGCCAGAGAAATTGAAAGGAGGCCCAGAGAAGGCCAAAAGGTGGAGAGGAGCCCCAGAGAATGCCAGAAGTCTCAGAGGAGGCCCAGAGAAGGCCATACAAAATGAGAGGAGGTCCAGAGAAGACCAAAAGGTGGAGAGGACCCCAAAAGAAAACGAGAGAAAAAGAAAGGAGATTCAGAGATGCCAAAAGGCAGAGCGGAGGCCCAGAGAAGGTCAGAGAAAATGAAAGAAGGCCCAGAGAATGCCAAATATCGGAGACGAGACCCAGAGATTGCCAAAAGGTGGAAAGGAGGCCCGAATAAGTCCAAAAGGCAGAAAACCGGCTCAGAGAAGGCAAGAGAAATTGAAAGGAGGCCTAGAGAAGGCCAAAAGTTGGAGAGGAGGCCCAGAGAAGGCCAGAGAGACGATAAGGAGGCTCCGAGAAGTCCAAAAGGCAGAGAGGAAGCCCAGAGAATGCCAGAGAAATTGAAAGGAGGCCAGGAAAGCGCCAAAAGACAGACAGGAGGTCCAGAAACGGCCAAAAATATGAAAGAAGGCCATAGGAAGGCAGAAAAACCAGAGAGGAGGCCCAGAGAAGTCGAAAAGGTGGAGAGGAGAACCAGAGAATGCCAGAAGTCTCAGAGGAGGCCCAGAGTAGGCCATACCAAATGAGAGGAGGCCCAGTAAAGGCCAAAAGGTGGAGAGGACCCAAAAGAAAACGAGAGAAAAAGAAAGGAGGTTCAGAGATGCCAAAAGGCAGAGAGGAGGCCCTGAGAAGGCCAGAGAAAATGAAGTGAGGCCGAGAGAAGGCCAAAAGGCGGTAAGGAGACCAAGAGAAGGCCAAAACATTGAGCGGAGGCCCTGAGAAGGCCAGAGAAAGTGAAAGAAGGCCCAGAGAACGCCAGAGAAATTGAATGGAAGCTAAGAGAAGGCCAAACTGCAGAGAGTACCCCTAGAAAAGCCCACAGAAAAAGAAAGGAGGCCCAGAGAAGGCCAAAAGGCGGAGGGGAGGCCCAGAGAAGGTCAAAAGGTGGAGAGGAGGCCCAGAGAAGGCCAGAGAAAATGAAAGGAAGCCCAGAGAAGGCCAGAGAATATAAAAGGAGACCCAGAGAAGGCCAGAGAAAATGAAAGGAGGCCCAGAGAAGGCCAAAAGGAAGAATGGTGGCCCAGAGAAGGCCAAAAGTTGGAGAGGAGGCCCCGAGAATGCCAGAGAAATTGAAAGGAGGCCAGGAAAGCGCCAAAAGACAGACAGGAGGTCCAGAAACGGCCAAAAATATGAAAGAAGGCCATAGGAAGGCAGAAAAACCAGAGAGGAGGCCCAGAGAAGTCGAAAAGGTGGAGAGGAGGCCCAGAGAAGGGCCGAGAAAATTACAGGAGGCCCAGAGAAGGCCAAAAGGCCGAAGGAGGCGAGAGAAGGCCAAAAGGCGGAGAGGAGACTCAGAGAAAATATAGTGAGGCCAAGAGAAGGCCAAAGGGCGGAGGGAAGGCCAAAATGTTGAGAGGAGACGGAAAGAAGGCCAGAGAAAGTGAAAGGAGGCCCAGAGAAAGGCAGAGAAATTGAAAGGAGGCCCAGAGAAGGCCAAAAGTTGGAGAGGAGGCCCAGAGAAGGTCAAAAGGTGAAGTTGAGGCCCTGAGATGGCCAGAGAAAATTGAAGCAAGCACAGAGAAGGCCAGAAAATAATAAAGGAGACCCTGAGAAGGCCAGAGAAATTGAAAGGAGGCCCAGAGAAGGCCAAAATGCGGAGAGTACCCCCAGAAAAGCCCACAGAAAAAGTGAAAGAAGGCCCAGAGAAGGCTGTCCTGGTTTCAGGTAGGACAGAGTTAATTTTCCTCCTAGTAGCTGGCAGGGTGCTATGTTTTGGATTAGGATGAGAAGAGCGCTGATAACATGCTGATGTTTTAATTGTTGTAGAGCAATGCTTACACCAAGCCAAGGACTTTTCAGCTTCTCGCTCTGTCCTGCTAGCGAGCAGGCTGGGGGTGCAGCAGGAGCTGGGAGGGGACAGACCCAGGACAGCTGACCCAAACTGGCCAAAGGGGTATTCCATACCATCTGACGTCATGCTGAACAATATATAGGGGTGGCTAGCCGGGGTGGGGGGGCCGGCTGCTCGGGGATAGGCTGGACATCGGTCAACGGGTGGTGAGCAATTGCATTGTGCATCACTTTGTACACATTATTACTATTATTATTATTATTATTATTATTATTGTTATTATTTTCCCTGTCTTAATAAACTGTCCTTATCTCAACTCACAGGCTTCACTTTCCCGTTTCTCTCCCCCATCCCGGAGAGGGAGGGGGGAGGATGAGCGAACGGCTGTGTGGTGTTTGGCTGCCAGCCGGGCTAAACCACAACAAAGGCCAAAAGGCGGAGAAGAGGCCCAGAGAAGGTCAAAAGGTGGAGAGGAGGCCCAGAGAAGGCCAGAGAAAATGAAAGGAAGCCCAGAGAAGGCCAGAGAATATCAAAGGAGACCCAGAGACTATTAAAGAAGACCCAGAGAAGGCCAGAGAAAATGAAAGGAGGCCCAGAGAAGGCCAAAAGGAAGAATGGCTGCCCAGAGAAGGCCAAAAGTTGGAGAGGAGGCCCAGAGAATGCCAGAGAAATTGAAAGGAGGCCAGGAAAGCGCCAAAAGACAGACAGGAGGTCCAGAAATGGCCAAAAATATGAAAGAAGGCCATAGGAAGGCAGAAAAACCAGAGAGGAGGCCCAGAGAAGTCGAAAAGGTGGAGAGGAGGCCCAGAGAAGGGCCGATAAAATTACAGGAGACCCAGAGAAGGCCAAAAGGCCGAAGGAGGCGAGAGAAGGCCAAAAGGCGGAGAGGAGACTCAGAGAAAATATAGTGAGGCCAAGAGAAGGCCAAAGGGCGGAGGGAAGGCCAAAATGTTGAGAGGAGACGGAAAGAAGGCCAGAGAAAGTGAAAGGAGGCCCAGAGAAAGGCAGAGAAATTGAAAGGAGGCCCAGAGAAGGCCAAAAGTTGGAGAGGAGGCCCAGAGAAGGTCAAAAGGTGAAGTTGAGGCCCTGAGATGGCCAGAGAAAATGAAAGGAGGCCCAGAGAAGGCCAGAGAAAATTGAAGCAAGCACAGAGAAGGCCAGAAAATAATAAAGGAGACCCTGAGAAGGCCAGAGAAATTGAAAGGAGGCCCAGAGAAGGCCAAAATGCGGAGAGTACCCCCAGAAAAGCCCACAGAAAAAGAAAGGAGGCCCAGAGAAGGCCAAAAGGCGGAGAGGAGGCCCAGAGAAGGTCAAAAGTTGGAGAGGAGGCCCAGAGAAGGCCAGAGAAAATGAAAGGAAGCCCAGAGAATGCCAGAGAAATTGAATGGAAGTTAAGAGAAGGCCAAACTGCAGAGAGTACCCCTAGTAAAAAAATACAGAAAAAGAAAGGAGGCCCAGAGAAGGCCAAAAGGCGGAGAGGAGGCCCAGAGAAGGCCAAAAGTTGGAGAGGAGGCCCAGAGAAGGTCAAAAGGTAGAGAGGAGGCCCAGAGAAGGCCAGAGAAAATGAAAGGAAGCCCAGAGAAGGCCAGAGAATATCAAAGGAGACCCAGAGACCATTAAAGAAGACCCAGAGAAGGCCAGAGAAAATGAAAGGAGGCCCAGAGAAGGCCAAAAGGAAGAATGGCGGCCCAGAGAAGGCCAAAAGTTGGAGAGGAGGCCCAGAGAATGCCAGAGAAATTGAAAGGAGGCCAGGAAAGCGCCAAAAGACAGACAGGAGGTCCAGAAATGGCCAAAAATATGAAAGAAGGCCATAGGAAGGCAGAAAAACCAGAGAGGAGGCCCAGAGAAGTCGAAAAGGTGGAGAGGAGGCCCAGAGAAGGGCCGAGAAAATTACAGGAGACCCAGAGAAGGCCAAAGGCCGAAGGAGGCGAGAGAAGGCCAAAAGGCGGAGAGGAGACTCAGAGAAAATATAGTGAGGCCAAGAGAAGGCCAAAGGGCGGAGGGAAGGCCAAAATGTTGAGAGGAGACGGAAAGAAGGCCAGAGAAAGTGAAAGGAGGCCCAGAGAAAGGCAGAGAAATTGAAAGGAGGCCCAGAGAAGGCCAAAAGTTGGAGAGGAGGCCCAGAGAAGGTCAAAAGGTGAAGTTGAGGCCCTGAGATGGCCAGAGAAAATGAAAGGAGGCCCAGAGAAGGCCAGAGAAAATTGAAGCAAGCACAGAGAAGGCCAGAAAATAATAAAGGAGACCCTGAGAAGGCCAGAGAAATTGAAAGGAGGCCCAGAGAAGGCCAAAATGCGGAGAGTACCCCCAGAAAAGCCCACAGAAAAAGAAAGGAGGCCCAGAGAAGGCCAAAAGGCGGAGAGGAGGCCCAGAGAAGGTCAAAAGTTGGAGAGGAGGCCCAGAGAAGGCCAGAGAAAATGAAAGGAAGCCCAGAGAATGCCAGAGAAATTGAATGGAAGTTAAGAGAAGGCCAAACTGCAGAGAGTACCCCTAGTAAAAAAACACAGAAAAAGAAAGGAGGCCCAGAGAAGGCCAAAAGGCGGAGAGGAGGCCCAGAGAAGGCCAAAAGTTGGAGAGGAGGCCCAGAGAAGGTCAAAAGGTAGAGAGGAGGCCCAGAGAAGGCCAGAGAAAATGAAAGGAAGCCCAGAGAAGGCCAGAGAATATCAAAGGAGACCCAGAGACCATTAAAGAAGACCCAGAGAAGGCCAGAGAAAATGAAAGGAGGCCCAGAGAAGGCCAAAAGGAAGAATGGCGGCCCAGAGAAGGCCAAAAGTTGGAGAGGAGGCCCAGAGAATGCCAGAGAAATTGAAAGGAGGCCCAGAGAAGGCCAAAAGGTGGAGAGGAGCCCCAGAGAATGCCAGAAGTCTCAGAGGAGGCCCAGAGAAGGCCATACAAAATGAGAGGAGGTCCAGAGAAGACCAAAAGGTGGAGAGGACCCCAAAGGAAAACGAGAGAAAAAGAAAGGAGATTCAGAGATGCCAAAAGGCAGAGCGGAGGCCCAGAGAAGGTCAGAGAAAATGAAAGAAGGCCCAGAGAATGCCAAATATCGGAGACGAGACCCAGAGATTGCCAAAAGGTGGAAAGGAGGCCCAAATAAGTCCAAAAGGCAGAAAACCGGCTCAGAGAAGGCAAGAGAAATTGAAAGGAGGCCTAGAGAAGGCCAAAAGTTGGAGAGGAGGCCCAGAGAAGGCCAGAGAGACGATAAGGAGGCTCCGAGAAGTCCAAAAGGCAGAGAGGAAGCCCAGAGAATGCCAGAGAAATTGAAAGGAGGCCAGGAAAGCGCCAAAAGACAGACAGGAGGTCCAGAAACGGCCAAAAATATGAAAGAAGGCCATAGGAAGGCAGAAAAACCAGAGAGGAGGCCCAGAGAAGTCGAAAAGGTGGAGAGGAGAACCAGAGAATGCCAGAAGTCTCAGAGGAGGCCCAGAGTAGGCCATACCAAATGAGAGGAGGCCCAGTAAAGGCCAAAAGGTGGAGAGGACCCAAAAGAAAACGAGAGAAAAAGAAAGGAGGTTCAGAGATGCCAAAAGGCAGAGAGGAGGCCCTGAGAAGGCCAGAGAAAATGAAGTGAGGCTGAGAGAAGGCCAAAAGGCGGTAAGGAGACCAAGAGAAGGCCAAAACATTGAGCGGAGGCCCAGAAAAGGCCAGAGAAAGTGAAAGAAGGCCCAGAGAACACCAGAGAAATAGAATGGAAGCTAAGAGAAGGCCAAAATGCGGAGAGTACCCTCAGAAAAGCCCACAGAAAAAGAAAGGAGGCCCAGAGAAGGCCAAAAGGCGGAGAGGAGGCCCAGAGAAGGTCAAAAGGTGGAGAGGAGGCCCAGAGAAGGCCAGAGAAAATGAAAGGAAGCCCAGAGAAGGCCAGAGAATATAAAAGGAGACCCAGAGAAGGCCAGAGAAAATGAAAGGAGGCCCAGAGAAGGCCAAAAGGAAGAATGGCGGCCCAGAGAAGGCCAAAAGTTGGAGAGGAGGCCCAGAGAATGCCAGAGAAATTGAAAGGAGGCCAGGAAAGCGCCAAAAGACAGACAGGAGGTCCAGAAATGGCCAAAAATATGAAAGAAGGCCATAGGAAGGCAGAAAAACCAGAGAGGAGGCCCAGAGAAGTCGAAAAGGTGGAGAGGAGGCCCAGAGAAGGGCCGATAAAATTACAGGAGGCCCAGAGAAGGCCAAAAGGCCGAAGGAGGCGAGAGAAGGCCAAAAGGCGGAGAGGAGACTCAGAGAAAATATAGTGAGGCCAAGAGAAGGCCAAAGGGCGGAGGGAAGGCCAAAATGTTGAGAGGAGACGGAAAGAAGGCCAGAGAAAGTGAAAGGAGGCCCAGAGAAAGGCAGAGAAATTGAAAGGAGGCCCAGAGAAGGCCAAAAGTTGGAGAGGAGGCCCAGAGAAGGTCAAAAGGTGAAGTTGAGGCCCTGAGATGGCCAGAGAAAATTGAAGCAAGCACAGAGAAGGCCAGAAAATAATAAAGGAGACCCTGAGAAGGCCAGAGAAATTGAAAGGAGGCCCAGAGAAGGCCAAAATGCGGAGAGTACCCCCAGAAAAGCCCACAGAAAAAGTGAAAGAAGGCCCAGAGAAGGCTGTCCTGGTTTCAGGTAGGACAGAGTTAATTTTCCTCCTAGTAGCTGGCAGGGTGCTATGTTTTGGATTAGGATGAGAAGAGCTCTGATAACATGCTGATGTTTTAATTGTTGTAGAGCAATGCTTACACCAAGCCAAGGACTTTTCAGCTTCTCGCTCTGTCCTGCTAGCGAGCAGGCTGGGGGTGCAGCAGGAGCTGGGAGGGGACAGACCCAGGACAGCTGATCCAAACTGGCCAAAGGGGTATTCCATACCATCTGACGTCATGCTGAACAATATATAGGGGTGGCTAGCCGGGGTGGGGGGGCCGGCTGCTCGGGGATAGGCTGGGCATCGGTCAACGGGTGGTGAGCAATTGCATTGTGCATCACTTTGTACACATTATTACTATTATTATTATTATTATTATTATTATTGTTATTATTTTCCCTGTCTTAATAAACTGTCCTTATCTCAACTCACAGGCTTCACTTTCCCGTTTCTTTCCCCCATCCCGGAGAGGGAGGGGGGAGGATGAGCGAACGGCTGTGTGGTGTTTGGCTGCCAGCCGGGCTAAACCACAACAAAGGCCAAAAGGCGGAGAAGAGGCCCAGAGAAGGTCAAAAGGTGGAGAGGAGGCCCAGAGAAGGCCAGAGAAAATGAAAGGAAGCCCAGAGAAGGCCAGAGAATATCAAAGGAGACCCAGAGACTATTAAAGAAGACCCAGAGAAGGCCAGAGAAAATGAAAGGAGGCCCAGAGAAGGCCAAAAGGAAGAATGGCTGCCCAGAGAAGGCCAAAAGTTGGAGAGGAGGCCCCGAGAATGCCAGAGAAATTGAAAGGAGGCCAGGAAAGCGCCAAAAGACAGACAGGAGGTCCAGAAACGGCCAAAAATATGAAAGAAGGCCATAGGAAGGCAGAAAAACCAGAGAGGAGGCCCAGAGAAGTCGAAAAGGTGGAGAGGAGGCCCAGAGAAGGGCTGAGAAAATTACAGGAGGCCCAGAGAAGGCCAAAAGGCCGAAGGAGGCGAGAGAAGGCCAAAAGGCGGAGAGGAGACTCAGAGAAAATATAGTGAGGCCAAGAGAAGGCCAAAGGGCGGAGGGAAGGCCAAAATGTTGAGAGGAGACGGAAAGAAGGCCAGAGAAAGTGAAAGGAGGCCCAGAGAAAGGCAGAGAAATTGAAAGGAGGCCCAGAGAAGGCCAAAAGTTGGAGAGGAGGCCCAGAGAAGGTCAAAAGGTGAAGTTGAGGCCCTGAGATGGCCAGAGAAATTGAAAGGAGGCCCAGAGAAGGCCAGAGAAAATTGAAGCAAGCACAGAGAAGGCCAGAAAATAATAAAGGAGACCCTGAGAAGGCCAGAGAAATTGAAAGGAGGCCCAGAGAAGGCCAAAATGCGGAGAGTACCCCCAGAAAAGCCCACAGAAAAAGAAAGGAGGCCCAGAGAAGGCCAAAAGGCGCAGAGGAGGCCCAGAGAAGGTCAAAAGGTGGAGAGGAGGCCCAGAGAAGGCCAGAGAAAATGAAAGGAAGCCCAGAGAAGGCCAGAGAATATCAAAGGAGACCCAGAGACTATTAAAGAAGACCCAGAGAAGGCCAGAGAAAATGAAAGGAGGCCCAGAGAAGGCCAAAAGGAAGAATGGCGGCCCAGAGAAGGCCAAAAGTTGGAGAGGAGGCCCCGAGAATGCCAGAGAAATTGAAAGGAGGCCCCGAGAAGGCCAAAAGGTGGAGAGGAGGCCCAGAGAAGGCCAGAGAAAATGAAAGGAAGCCCAGAGAATGCCAGAGAAATTGAATGGAAGTTAAGAGAAGGCCAAACTGCAGAGAGTACCCCTAGTAAAAAAACACAGAAAAAGAAAGGAGGCCCAGAGAAGGCCAAAAGGCGGAGAGGAGGCCCAGAGAAGGCCAAAAGTTGGAGAGGAGGCCCAGAGAAGGTCAAAAGGTAGAGAGGAGGCCCAGAGAAGGCCAGAGAAAATGAAAGGAAGCCCAGAGAAGGCCAGAGAATATCAAAGGAGACCCAGAGACCATTAAAGAAGACCCAGAGAAGGCCAGAGAAAATGAAAGGAGGCCCAGAGAAGGCCAAAAGGAAGAATGGCGGCCCAGAGAAGGCCAAAAGTTGGAGAGGAGGCCCAGAGAATGCCAGAGAAATTGAAAGGAGGCCCAGAGAAGGCCAAAAGGTGGAGAGGAGCCCCAGAGAATGCCAGAAGTGTCAGAGGAGGCCCAGAGAAGGCCATACAAAATGAGAGGAGGTCCAGAGAAGACCAAAAGATGGAGAGGACCCCAAAGGAAAACGAGAGAAAAAGAAAGGAGATTCAGAGATGCCAAAAGGCAGAGCGGAGGCCCAGAGAAGGTCAGAGAAAATGAAAGAAGGCCCAGAGAATGCCAAATATCAGAGAGGAGACCCAGAGATTGCCAAAAGGTGGAAAGGAGGCCCAAATAAGTCCAAAAGGCAGAAAACCGGCTCAGAGAAGGCAAGAGAAATTGAAAGGAGGCCTAGAGAAGGCCAAAAGTTGGAGAGGAGGCCCAGAGAAGGCCAGAGAGACGATAAGGAGGCTCCGAGAAGTCCAAAAGGCAGAGAGGAAGCCCAGAGAATGCCAGAGAAATTGAAAGGAGGCCAGGAAAGTGCCAAAAGACAGACAGGAGGTCCAGAAACGGCCAAAAATATGAAAGAAGGCCATAGGAAGGCAGAAAAACCAGAGAGGAGGCCCAGAGAAGTCGAAAAGGTGGAGAGGAGAACCAGAGAATGCCAGAAGTCTCAGAGGAGGCCCAGAGTAGGCCATACCAAATGAGAGGAGGCCCAGTAAAGGCCAAAAGGTGGAGAGGACCCAAAAGAAAACGAGAGAAAAAGAAAGGAGGTTCAGAGATGCCAAAAGGCAGAGAGGAGGCCCTGAGAAGGCCAGAGAAAATGAAGTGAGGCCGAGAGAAGGCCAAAAGGCGGTAAGGAGACCAAGAGAAGGCCAAAACATTGAGCGGAGGCCCAGAGAAGGCCAGAGAAAGTGAAAGAAGGCCCAGAGAACACCAGAGAAATAGAATGGAAGCTAAGAGAAGGCCAAAATGCGGAGAGTACCCTCAGAAAAGCCCACAGAAAAAGAAAGGAGGCCCAGAGAAGGCCAAAAGGCGGAGAGGAGGCCCAGAGAAGGTCAAAAGGTGGAGAGGAGGCCCAGAGAAGGCCAGAGAAAATGAAAGGAAGCCCAGAGAAGGCCAGAGAATATAAAAGGAGACCCAGAGAAGGCCAGAGAAAATGAAAGGAGGCCCAGAGAAGGCCAAATGGAGGAATGGCGGCCCAGAGAAGGCCAAAAGTTGGAGAGGAGGCCCCGAGAATGCCAGAGAAATTGAAAGGAGGCCAGGAAAGCGCCAAAAGACAGACAGGAGGTCCAGAAACGGCCAAAAATATGAAAGAAGGCCATAGGAAGGCAGAAAAACCAGAGAGGAGGCCCAGAGAAGTCGAAAAGGTGGAGAGGAGGCCCAGAGAAGGGCCGATAAAATTACAGGAGGCCCAGAGAAGGCCAAAAGGCCGAAGGAGGCGAGAGAAGGCCAAAAGGCGGAGAGGAGACTCAGAGAAAATATAGTGAGGCCAAGAGAAGGCCAAAGGGCGGAGGGAAGGCCAAAATGTTGAGAGGAGACGGAAAGAAGGCCAGAGAAAGTGAAAGGAGGCCCAGAGAAAGGCAGAGAAATTGAAAGGAGGCCCAGAGAAGGCCAAAAGTTGGAGAGGAGGCCCAGAGAAGGTCAAAAGGTGAAGTTGAGGCCCTGAGATGGCCAGAGAAAATTGAAGCAAGCACAGAGAAGGCCAGAAAATAATAAAGGAGACCCTGAGAAGGCCAGAGAAATTGAAAGGAGGCCCAGAGAAGGCCAAAATGCGGAGAGTACCCCAGAAAAGCCCACAGAAAAAGAAAGGAGGCCCAGAGAATGCCAAAAGGCGGAGAGGAGGCCCAGAGAAGGTCAAAAGGTGGAGAGGAGGCCCAGAGAAGGCCAGAGAAAATGAAAGGAAGCCCAGAGAAGGCCAGAGAATATCAAAGGAGACCCAGAGAATATTAAAGAAGACCCAGAGAAGGCCAGAGAAAATGAAAGGAGGCCCAGAGAAGGCCAAAAGGAAGAATGGCGGCCCAGAGAAGGCCAAAAGTTGGAGAGGAGGCCCCGAGAATGCCAGAGAAATTGAAAGGAGGCCCAGAGAAGTCGAAAAGGTGGAGAGGAGCCCCAGAGAATGCCAGAAGTGTCAGAGGAGGCCCAGAGAAGGCCATACAAAATGAGAGGAGGTCCAGAGAAGACCAAAAGGTGGAGAGGACCCCAAAAGAAAACGAGAGAAAAAGAAAGGAGATTCAGAGATGCCAAAAGGCAGAGCGGAGGCCCAGAGAAGGTCAGAGAAAATGAAAGAAGGCCCAGAGAATGCCAAATATCGGAGACGAGACCCAGAGATTGCCAAAAGGTGGAAAGGAGGCCCGAATAAGTCCAAAAGGCAGAAAACCGGCTCAGAGAAGGCAAGAGAAATTGAAAGGAGGCCTAGAGAAGGCCAAAAGTTGGAGAAGAGGCCCAGAGAAGGCCAGAGAGACGATAAGGAGGCTCCGAGAAGTCCAAAAGGCAGAGAGGAAGCCCAGAGAATGCCAGAGAAATTGAAAGGAGGCCAGGAAAGTGCCAAAAGACAGACAGGAGGTCCAGAAACGGCCAAAAATATGAAAGAAGGCCATAGGAAGGCAGAAAAACCAGAGAGGAGGCCCAGAGAAGTCGAAAAGGTGGAGAGGAGAACCAGAGAATGCCAGAAGTCTCAGAGGAGGCCCAGAGTAGGCCATACCAAATGAGAGGAGGCCCAGTAAAGGCCAAAAGGTGGAGAGGACCCAAAAGAAAACGAGAGAAAAAGAAAGGAGGTTCAGAGATGCCAAAAGGCAGAGAGGAGGCCCTGAGAAGGCCAGAGAAAATGAAGTGAGTCCGAGAGAAGGCCAAAAGGCGGTAAGGAGACCAAGAGAAGGCCAAAACATTGAGCGGAGGCCCTGAGAAGGCCAGAGAAAGTGAAAGAAGGCCCAGAGAACGCCAGAGAAATTGAATGGAAGCTAAGAGAAGGCCAAACTGCAGAGAGTACCCCTAGAAAAGCCCACAGAAAAAGAAAGGAGGCCCAGAGAAGGCCAGAGAAAATGAAAGGAAGCCCAGAGAAGGCCAGAGAATATAAAAGGAGACCCAGAGAAGGCCAGAGAAAATGAAAGGAGGCCCAGAGAAGGCCAAAAGGAAGAATGGCGGCCCAGAGAAGGCCAAAAGTTGGAGAGGAGGCCCCGAGAATGCCAGAGAAATTGAAAGGAGGCCAGGAAAGCACCAAAAGACAGACAGGAGGTCCAGAAACGGCCAAAAATATGAAAGAAGGCCATAGGAAGGCAGAAAAACCAGAGAGGAGGCCCAGAGAAGTCGAAAAGGTGGAGAGGAGGCCCAGAGAAGGGCCGAGAAAATTACAGGAGGCCCAGAGAAGGCCAAAAGGCCGAAGGAGGCGAGAGAAGGCCAAAAGGCGGAGAGGAGACTCAGAGAAAATATAGTGAGGCCAAGAGAAGGCCAAAGGGCGGAGGGAAGGCCAAAATGTTGAGAGGAGACGGAAAGAAGGCCAGAGAAAGTGAAAGGAGGCCCAGAGAAAGGCAGAGAAATTGAAAGGAGGCCCAGAGAAGGCCAAAAGTTGGAGAGGAGGCCCAGAGAAGGTCAAAAGGTGAAGTTGAGGCCCTGAGATGGCCAGAGAAAATGAAAGGAGGCCCAGAGAAGGCCAGAGAAAATTGAAGCAAGCAAAGAGAAAGCCAGAAAATAATAAAGGAGACCCTGAGAAGGCCAGAGAAATTGAAAGGAGGCCCAGAGAAGGCCAAAATGCGGAGAGTACCCCCAGAAAAGCCCACAGAAAAAGAAAGGAGGCCCAGAGAAGGCCAAAAGGCGGAGAGGAGGCCCAGAGAAGGTCAAAAGGTGGAGAGGAGGCCCAGAGAAGGCCAGAGAAAATGAAAGGAAGCCCAGAGAAGGCCAGAGAATATCAAAGGAGACCCAGAGAAGGCCAGAGAAAATGAAAGGAGGCCCAGAGAAGGCCAAAAGGAAGAATGGCGGCCCAGAGAAGGCCAAAAGTTGGAGAGGAGGCCCCGAGAATGCCAGAGAAATTGAAAGGAGGCCAGGAAAGCGCCAAAAGACAGACAGGAGGTCCAGAAACGGCCAAAAATATGAAAGAAGGCCATAGGAAGGCAGAAAAACCAGAGAGGAGGCCCAGAGAAGTCGAAAAGGTGGAGAGGAGGCCCAGAGAAGGGCCGAGAAAATTACAGGAGGCCCAGAGAAGGCCAAAAGGCCGAAGGAGGCGAGAGAAGGCCAAAAGGCGGAGAGGAGACTCAGAGAAAATATAGTGAGGCCAAGAGAAGGCCAAAGGGCGGAGGGAAGGCCAAAATGTTGAGAGGAGACGGAAAGAAGGCCAGAGAAAGTGAAAGGAGGCCCAGAGAAAGGCAGAGAAATTGAAAGGAGGCCCAGAGAAGGCCAAAAGTTGGAGAGGAGGCCCAGAGAAGGTCAAAAGGTGAAGTTGAGGCCCTGAGATGGCCAGAGAAAATTGAAGCAAGCACAGAGAAGGCCAGAAAATAATAAAGGAGACCCTGAGAAGGCCAGAGAAATTGAAAGGAGGCCCAGAGAAGGCCAAAATGCAGAGAGTACCCCCAGAAAAGCCCACAGAAAAAGAAAGGAGGCCCAGAGAAGGCCAAAAGGCGGAGAGGAGGCCCAGAGAAGGTCAAAAGGTGGAGAGGAGGCCCAGAGAAGGCCAGAGAAAATGAAAGGAAGCCCAGAGAAGGTCAGAGAATATCAAAGGAGACCCAGAGACTATTAAAGAAGACCCAGAGAAGGCCAGAGAAAATGAAAGGAGGCCCAGAGAAGGCCAAAAGGAAGAATGGCGGCCCAGAGAAGGCCAAAAGTTGGAGAGGAGGCCCCGAGAATGCCAGAGAAATTGAAAGGAGGCCCAGAGAAGGCCAAAAGGTGGAGAGGAGCCCCAGAGAATGCCAGAAGTGTCAGAGGAGGCCCAGAGAAGGCCATACAAAATGAGAGGAGGTCCAGAGAAGACCAAAAGGTGGAGAGGACCCCAAAAGAAAACGAGAGAAAAAGAAAGGAGATTCAGAGATGCCAAAAGGCAGAGCGGAGGCCCAGAGAAGGTCAGAGAAAATGAAAGAAGGCCCAGAGAATGCCAAATATCGGAGAGGAGACCCAGAGGTTGCCAAAAGGTGGAAAGGAGGCCCAAATAAGTCCAAAAGGCAGAAAACCGGCTCAGAGAAGGCAAGAGAAATTGAAAGGAGGCCTAGAGAAGGCCAAAAGTTGGAGAGGAGGCCCAGAGAAGGCCAGAGAGACGATAAGGAGGCTCCGAGAAGTCCAAAAGGCAGAGAGGAAGCCCAGAGAATGCCAGAGAAATTGAAAGGAGGCCAGGAAAGCGCCAAAAGACAGACAGGAGGTCCAGAAACGGCCAAAAATATGAAAGAAGGCCATAGGAAGGCAGAAAAACCAGAGAGGAGGCCCAGAGAAGTCGAAAAGGTGGAGAGGAGAACCAGAGAATGCCAGAAGTGTCAGAGGAGGCCCAGAGTAGGCCATACCAAATGAGAGGAGGCCCAGTAAAGGCCAAAAGGTGGAGAGGACCCAAAAGAAAACGAGAGAAAAAGAAAGGAGGTTCAGAGATGCCAAAAGGCAGAGAGGAGGCCCTGAGAAGGCCAGAGAAAATGAAGTGAGGCCGAGAGAAGGCCAAAAGGCGGTAAGGAGACCAAGAGAAGGCCAAAACATTGAGCGGAGGCCCTGAGAAGGCCAGAGAAAGTGAAAGAAGGCCCAGAGAACGCCAGAGAAATTGAATGGAAGCTAAGAGAAGGCCAAACTGCAGAGAGTACCCCTAGAAAAGCCCACAGAAAAAGAAAGGAGGCCCAGAGAAGGCCAAAAGGCGGAGAGGAGGCCCAGAGAAGGTCAAAAGGTGGAGAGGAGGCCCAGAGAAGGCCAGAGAAAATGAAAGGAAGCCCAGAGAAGGCCAGAGAATATAAAAGGAGAGCCAGAGAAGGCCAGAGAAAATGAAAGGAGGCCCAGAGAAGGCCAAAAGGAAGAATGGCGGCCCAGAGAAGGCCAAAAGTTGGAGAGGAGGCCCCGAGAATGCCAGAGAAATTGAAAGGAGGCCAGGAAAGCGCCAAAAGACAGACAGGAGGTCCAGAAACGGCCAAAAATATGAAAGAAGGCCATAGGAAGGCAGAAAAACCAGAGAGGAGGCCCAGAGAAGTCGAAAAGGTGGAGAGGAGGCCCAGAGAAGGGCCGAGAAAATTACAGGAGGCCCAGAGAAGGCCAAAAGGCCGAAGGAGGCGAGAGAAGGCCAAAAGGCGGAGAGGAGACTCAGAGAAAATATAGTGAGGCCAAGAGAAGGCCAAAGGGCGGAGGGAAGGCCAAAATGTTGAGAGGAGACGGAAAGAAGGCCAGAGAAAGTGAAAGGAGGCCCAGAGAAAGGCAGAGAAATTGAAAGGAGGCCCAGAGAAGGCCAAAAGTTGGAGAGGAGGCCCAGAGAAGGTCAAAAGGTGAAGTTGAGGCCCTGAGATGGCCAGAGAAAATGAAAGGAGGCCCAGAGAAGGCCAGAGAAAATTGAAGCAAGCACAGAGAAGGCCAGAAAATAATAAAGGAGACCCTGAGAAGGCCAGAGAAATTGAAAGGAGGCCCAGAGAAGGCCAAAATGCGGAGAGTACCCCCAGAAAAGCCCACAGAAAAAGAAAGGAGGCCCAGAGAAGGCCAAAAGGTGGAGAGGAGGCCCAGAGAAGGTCAAAAGGTGGAGAGGAGGCCCAGAGAAGGCCAGAGAAAATGAAAGGAAGCCCAGAGAAGGCCAGAGAATATCAAAGGAGACCCAGAGAAGGCCAGAGAAAATGAAAGGAGGCCCAGAGAAGGCCAAAAGGAAGAATGGCGGCCCAGAGAAGGCCAAAAGTTGGAGAGGAGGCCCCGAGAATGCCAGAGAAATTGAAAGGAGGCCAGGAAAGCGCCAAAAGACAGACAGGAGGTCCAGAAACGGCCAAAAATATGAAAGAAGGCCATAGGAAGGCAGAAAAACCAGAGAGGAGGCCCAGAGAAGTCGAAAAGGTGGAGAGGAGGCCAGAGAAGGGCCGAGAAAATTACAGGAGGCCCAGAGAAGGCCAAAAGGCCGAAGGAGGCGAGAGAAGGCCAAAAGGCGGAGAGGAGACTCAGAGAAAATATAGTGAGGCCAAGAGAAGGCCAAAGGGCGGAGGGAAGGCCAAAATGTTGAGAGGAGACGGAAAGAAGGCCAGAGAAAGTGAAAGGAGGCCCAGAGAAAGGCAGAGAAATTGAAAGGAGGCCCAGAGAAGGCCAAAAGTTGGAGAGGAGGCCCAGAGAAGGTCAAAAGGTGAAGTTGAGGCCCTGAGATGGCCAGAGAAAATTGAAGCAAGCACAGAGAAGGCCAGAAAATAATAAAGGAGACCCTGAGAAGGCCAGAGAAATTGAAAGGAGGCCCAGAGAAGGCCAAAATGCGGAGAGTACCCCCAGAAAAGCCCACAGAAAAAGAAAGGAGGCCCAGAGAAGGCCAAAAGGCGGAGAGGAGGCCCAGAGAAGGTCAAAAGGTGGAGAGGAGGCCCAGAGAAGGCCAGAGAAAATGAAAGGAAGCCCAGAGAAGGTCAGAGAATATCAAAGGAGACCCAGAGACTATTAAAGAAGACCCAGAGAAGGCCAGAGAAAATGAAAGGAGGCCCAGAGAAGGCCAAAAGGAAGAATGGCGGCCCAGAGAAGGCCAAAAGTTGGAGAGGAGGCCCGAGAATGCCAGAGAAATTGAAAGGAGGCCCAGAGAAGGCCAAAAGGTGGAGAGGAGCCCCAGAGAATGCCAGAAGTGTCAGAGGAGGCCCAGAGAAGGCCATACAAAATGAGAGGAGGTCCAGAGAAGACCAAAAGGTGGAGAGGACCCCAAAAGAAAACGAGAGAAAAAGAAAGGAGATTCAGAGATGCCAAAAGGCAGAGCGGAGGCCCAGAGAAGGTCAGAGAAAATGAAAGAAGGCCCAGAGAATGCCAAATATCGGAGAGGAGACCCAGAGATTGCCAAAAGGTGGAAAGGAGGCCCAAATAAGTCCAAAAGGCAGAAAACCGGCTCAGAGAAGGCAAGAGAAATTGAAAGGAGGCCTAGAGAAGGCCAAAAGTTGGAGAGGAGGCCCAGAGAAGGCCAGAGAGACGATAAGGAGGCTCCGAGAAGTCCAAAAGGCAGAGAGGAAGCCCAGAGAATGCCAGAGAAATTGAAAGGAGGCCAGGAAAGCGCCAAAAGACAGACAGGAGGTCCAGAAACGGCCAAAAATATGAAAGAAGGCCATAGGAAGGCAGAAAAAACCAGAGAGGAGGCCCAGAGAAGTCGAAAAGGTGGAGAGGAGAACCAGAGAATGCCAGAAGTGTCAGAGGAGGCCCAGAGTAGGCCATACCAAATGAGAGGAGGCCCAGTAAAGGCCAAAAGGTGGAGAGGACCCAAAAGAAAACGAGAGAAAAAGAAAGGAGGTTCAGAGATGCCAAAAGGCAGAGAGGAGGCCCTGAGAAGGCCAGAGAAAATGAAGTGAGTCCGAGAGAAGGCCAAAAAGGCGGTAAGGAGACCAAGAGAAGGCCAAAACATTGAGCGGAGGCCCTGAGAAGGCCAGAGAAAGTGAAAGAAGGCCCAGAGAACGCCAGAGAAATTGAATGGAAGCTAAGAGAAGGCCAAACTGCAGAGAGTACCCCTAGAAAAGCCCACAGAAAAAGAAAGGAGGCCCAGAGAAGGCCAAAAGGCGGAGAGGAGGCCCAGAGAAGGTCAAAAGGTGGAGAGGAGGCCCAGAGAAGGCCAGAGAAAATGAAAGGAAGCCCAGAGAAGGCCAGAGAATATAAAAGGAGAGCCAGAGAAGGCCAGAGAAAATGAAAGGAGGCCCAGAGAAGGCCAAAAGGAAGAATGGCGGCCCAGAGAAGGCCAAAAGTTGGAGAGGAGGCCCAGAGAATGCCAGAGAAATTGAAAGGAGGCCAGGAAAGCGCCAAAAGACAGACAGGAGGTCCAGAAACGGCCAAAAATATGAAAGAAGGCCATAGGAAGGCAGAAAAAACCAGAGAGGAGGCCCAGAGAAGTCGAAAAGGTGGAGAGGAGGCCCAGAGAAGGGCCGATAAAATTACAGGAGGCCCAGAGAAGGCCAAAAGGCCGAAGGAGGCGAGAGAAGGCCAAAAGGCGGAGAGGAGACTCAGAGAAAATATAGTGAGGCCAAGAGAAGGCCAAAGGGCGGAGGGAAGGCCAAAATGTTGAGAGGAGACGGAAAGAAGGCCAGAGAAAGTGAAAGGAGGCCCAGAGAAAGGCAGAGAAATTGAAAGGAGGCCCAGAGAAGGCCAAAAGTTGGAGAGGAGGCCCAGAGAAGGTCAAAAGGTGAAGTTGAGGCCCTGAGATGGCCAGAGAAAATTGAAGCAAGCACAGAGAAGGCCAGAAAATAATAAAGGAGACCCTGAGAAGGCCAGAGAAATTGAAAGGAGGCCCAGAGAAGGCCAAAATGCGGAGAGTACCCCCAGAAAAGCCCACAGAAAAAGTGAAAGAAGGCCCAGAGAAGGATGTCCTGGTTTCAGGTAGGACAGAGTTAATTTTCCTCCTAGTAGCTGGCAGGGTGCTATGTTTTGGATTAGGATGAGAAGAGCTCTGATAACATGCTGATGTTTTAATTGTTGTAGAGCAATGCTTACACCAAGCCAAGGACTTTTCAGCTTCTCGCTCTGTCCTGCTAGCGAGCAGGCTGGGGGTGCAGCAGGAGCTGGGAGGGGACAGACCCAGGACAGCTGACCCAAACTGGCCAAAGGGGTATTCCATACCATCTGACGTCATGCTGAACAATATATAGGGGTGGCTAGCCGGGGTGGGGGGGCCGGCTGCTCGGGGATAGGCTGGGAATCGGTCAACGGGTGGTGAGCAATTGCATTGTGCATCACTTTGTACACATTATTACTATTATTATTATTATTATTATTATTGTTATTATTTTCCCTGTCTTAATAAACTGTCCTTATCTCAACTCACAGGCTTCACTTTCCCGTTTCTCTCCCCCATCCCGGAGAGGGAGGGGGGAGGATGAGCGAACGGCTGTGTGGTGTTTGGCTGCCAGCCGGGCTAAACCACAACAAAGGCCAAAAGGCGGAGAAGAGGCCCAGAGAAGGTCAAAAGGTGGAGAGGAGGCCCAGAGAAGGCCAGAGAAAATGAAAGGAAGCCCAGAGAAGGCCAGAGAATATCAAAGGAGACCCAGAGACTATTAAAGAAGACCGAGAGAAGGCCAGAGAAAATGAAAGGAGGCCCAGAGAAGGCCAAAAGGAAGAATGGCGGCCCAGAGAAGGCCAAAAGTTGGAGAGGAGGCCCCGAGAATGCCAGAGAAATTGAAAGGAGGCCAGGAAAGCGCCAAAAGACAGACAGGAGGTCCAGAAACGGCCAAAAATATGAAAGAAGGCCATAGGAAGGCAGAAAAACCAGAGAGGAGGCCCAGAGAAGTCGAAAAGGTGGAGAGGAGGCCCAGAGAAGGGCCGATAAAAATACAGGAGGCCCAGAGAAGGCCAAAAGGCCGAAGGAGGCGAGAGAAGGCCAAAAGGCGGAGAGGAGACTCAGAGAAAATATAGTGAGGCCAAGAGAAGGCCAAAGGGCGGAGGGAAGGCCAAAATGTTGAGAGGAGACGGAAAGAAGGCCAGAGAAAGTGAAAGGAGGCCCAGAGAAAGGCAGAGAATTGAAAGGAGGCCCAGAGAAGGCCAAAAGTTGGAGAGGAGGCCCAGAGAAGGTCAAAAGGTGAAGTTGAGGCCCTGAGATGGCCAGAGAAATTGAAAGGAGGCCCAGAGAAGGCCAGAGAAAATTGAAGCAAGCACAGAGAAGGCCAGAAAATAATAAAGGAGACCCTGAGAAGGCCAGAGAAATTGAAAGGAGGCCCAGAGAAGGCCAAAATGCGGAGAGTACCCCCAGAAAAGCCCACAGAAAAAGAAAGGAGGCCCAGAGAAGGCCAAAAGTTGGAGAGGAGGCCCAGAGAAGGTCAAAAGGTAGAGAGGAGGCCCAGAGAAGGCCAGAGAAAATGAAAGGAAGCCCAGAGAAGGCCAGAGAATATCAAAGGAGACCCAGAGACCATTAAAGAAGACCCAGAGAAGGCCAGAGAAAATGAAAGGAGGCCCAGAGAAGGCCAAAAGGAAGAATGGCGGCCCAGAGAAGGCCAAAAGTTGGAGAGGAGGCCCCGAGAATGCCAGAGAAATTGAAAGGAGGCCCAGAGAAGGCCAAAAGGTGGAGAGGAGCCCCAGAGAATGCCAGAAGTGTCAGAGGAGGCCCAGAGAAGGCCATAGAAAATGAGAGGAGGTCCAGAGAAGACCAAAAGGTGGAGAGGACCCCAAAGGAAAACGAGAGAAAAAGAAAGGAGATTCAGAGATGCCAAAAGGCAGAGCGGAGGCCCAGAGAAGGTCAGAGAAAATGAAAGAAGGCCCAGAGAATGCCAAATATCAGAGAGGAGACCCAGAGATTGCCAAAAGGTGGAAAGGAGGCCCAAATAAGTCCAAAAGGCAGAAAAACCGGCTCAGAGAAGGCAAGAGAAATTGAAAGGAGGCCTAGAGAAGGCCAAAAGTTGGAGAGGAGGCCCAGAGAAGGCCAGAGAGACGATAAGGAGGCTCCGAGAAGTCCAAAAGGCAGAGAGGAAGCCCAGAGAATGCCAGAGAAATTGAAAGGAGGCCAGGAAAGTGCCAAAAGACAGACAGGAGGTCCAGAAACGGCCAAAAATATGAAAGAAGGCCATAGGAAGGCAGAAAAACCAGAGAGGAGGCCCAGAGAAGTCGAAAAGGTGGAGAGGAGAACCAGAGAATGCCAGAAGTGTCAGAGGAGGGCCCAGAGTAGGCCATACCAAATGAGAGGAGGCCCAGTAAAGGCCAAAAGGTGGAGAGGACCCAAAAGAAAACGAGAGAAAAAGAAAGGAGGTTCAGAGATGCCAAAAGGCAGAGAGGAGGCCCTGAGAAGGCCAGAGAAAATGAAGTGAGGCCGAGAGAAGGCCAAAAGGCGGTAAGGAGACCAAGAGAAGGCCAAAACATTGAGCGGAGGCCCAGAGAAGGCCAGAGAAAGTGAAAGAAGGCCCAGAGAACACCAGAGAAATAGAATGGAAGCTAAGAGAAGGCCAAAATGCGGAGAGTATTCTCAGAAAAGCCCACAGAAAAAGAAAGGAGGCCCAGAGAAGGCCAAAAGGCGGAGAGGAGGCCCAGAGAAGGTCAAAAGGTGAAGTTGAGGCCCTGAGATGGCCAGAGAAAATGAAAGGAGGCCCAGAGAAGGCCAGAGAAAATTGAAGCAAGCACAGAGAAGGCCAGAAAATAATAAAGGAGACCCTGAGAAGGCCAGAGAAATTGAAAGGAGGCCCAGAGAAGGCCAAAATGCGGAGAGTACCCCCAGAAAAGCCACACAGAAAAAGAAAGGAGGCCCAGAGAAGGCCAAAAGGCGGAGAGGAGGCCCAGAGAAGGTCAAAAGGTGGAGAGGAGGCCCAGAGAAGGCCAGAGAAAATGAAAGGAAGCCAGAGAAGGCCAGAGAATATCAAAGGAGACCCAGAGAAGGCCAGAGAAAATGAAAGGAGGCCCAGAGAAGGCCAAAAGGAGAATGGCGGCCCAGAGAAGGCCAAAAGTTGGAGAGGAGGCCCAGAGAATGCCAGAGAAATTGAAAGGAGGCCAGGAAAGCGCCAAAAGACAGACAGGAGGTCCAGAAACGGCCAAAAATATGAAAGAAGGCCATAGGAAGGCAGAAAAAACCAGAGAGGAGGCCCAGAGAAGTCGAAAAGGTGGAGAGGAGGCCCAGAGAAGGGCCGATAAAATTACAGGAGGCCCAGAGAAGGCCAAAAGGCCGAAGGAGGCGAGAGAAGGCCAAAAGGCGGAGAGGAGACTCAGAGAAAATACAGTGAGGCCAAGAGAAGGCCAAAGGGCGGAGGGAAGGCCAAAATGTTGAGAGGAGACGGAAAGAAGGCCAGAGAAAGTGAAAGGAGGCCCAGAGAAAGGCAGAGAAATTGAAAGGAGGCCCAGAGAAGGCCAAAAGTTGAGAGAGGAGGCCCAGAGAAGGTCAAAAGGTGAAGGTGAGGGCCCTGAGATGGCCAGAGAAAATTGAAGCAAGCACAGAGAAGGCCAGAAAATAATAAAGGAGACCCTGAGAAGGCCAGAGAAATTGAAAGGAGGCCCAGAGAAGGCCAAAATGCGGAGAGTACCACCCAGAAAAGCCCACAGAAAAAGAAAGGGGGCCCAGAGAAGGCCAAAAGGCGGAGAGGAGGCCCAGAGAAGGTCAAAAGGTGGAGAGGAGGCCCAGAGAAGGCCAGAGAAAATGAAAGGAAGCCCAGAGAAGGCCAGAGAATATCAAAGGAGACCCAGAGACTATTAAAGAAGACCCAGAGAAGGCAGAGAAAATGAAAGGAGGCCCAGAGAAGGCCAAAAGGAAGAATGGCGGCCCAGAGAAGGCCAAAAGTTGAGAGGAGGCCCCGAGAATGCCAGAGAAATTGAAAGGAGGCCCAGAGAAGGCCAAAAAGGGTGAGAGGAGCCCCAGAGAATGCCAGAAGTGTCAGAGGAGGCCCAGAGAAGGCCATACAAAATGAGAGGAGGTCCAGAGAAGACCAAAAGGTGGAGAGGACCCCAAAAGAAAACGAGAGAAAAAGAAAGGAGATTCAGAGATGCCAAAAGGCAGAGCGGAGGCCCAGAGAAGGTCAGAGAAAATGAAAGAAGGCCCAGAGAATGCCAAATTCGGAGAGGAGGACCCAGAGATTGCCAAAAAGGTGGAAAGGAGGCCCAAATAAGTCCAAAAGGCAGAAAACCGGCTCAGAGAAGGCAAGAGAAATTGAAAGGAGGCCCAGAGAAGGCCAAAAGTTGGAGAGGAGGCCCAGAGAAGGCCAAGAGAGACGATAAGGAGGCTTCCGAGAAGTCCAAAAGGCAGAGAGAAAGCCCAGAGAATGCCAGAGAAATTGAAAGGAGGCCAGGAAAGCGCCAAAAGACAGACAGGAGGTCCAGAAACGGCCAAAATATGAAAGAAGGCCATAGGAAGGCAGAAAAACCAGAGAGGAGGCCCAGAGAAGTCAAGAAACAGGTGGAGAGGAGAACCAGAGAATGCCAGAAGTGTCAGAGGAGGCCCAGAGTAGGCCATACCAAATGAGAGGAGGCCCAGTAAAGGCCAAAAGGTGGAGAGGACCCAAAAGAAAACGAGAGAAAAAGAAAGGAGGTTCAGAGATGCCAAAAGGCAGAGAGGAGGCCCTGAGAAGGCCAGAGAAAATGAAGTGAGTCCGAGAGAAGGCCAAAAGGCGGTAAGGAGACCAAGAGAAGGCCAAAACATTGAGCGGAGGGCCCTGAGAAGGCCAGAGAAAGTGAAAGAAGGCCCAGAGAACGCCAGAGAAATTGAATGGAAAGCTAAGAGAAGGCCAAAGTGCAGAGAGTACCCCAGAAAAGCCCACCAGAAAAAGAAAGGAGGCCCAGAGAAGGCCAAAAGGCGGAGAGGAGGCCCAGAGAAGGTCAAAAGGTGGAGAGGAGGCCCAGAGAAGGCCAGAGAAAATGAAAGGAAGCCAGAGAAGGCCAGAGAATATAAAAGGAGAGCCAGAGAAGGCCAGAGAAAATGAAAGGAGGCCCAGAGAAGGCCAAAAGGAAGAATGGCGGCCCAGAGAAGGCCAAAAGTTGGAGAGGAGGCCCAGAGAATGCCGAGAGAAATTGAAAGGAGGCCAGGAAAGCGCCAAAAGACAGACAGGAGGTCAGAAACGGCCAAAAATATGAAAGAAGGCCATAGGAAGGCAGAAAAACCAGAGAGGAGCCCAGAGAGTCGAAAAGGTGGAGAGGAGGCCCAGAGAAGGGCCGAGAAAATTACAGGAGGCCCAGAGAAAGGCCAAAAGGCCGAAGGAGGCGAGAGGAAGGCCAAAAGGCGGAGAGGAGACTCAGAGAAAATATAGTGAGGCCAAGAGAAGGCCAAAGGGCGGAGGGAAGGCCAAAATGTTGAGAGGAGACAGAAAGAAGGCCAGAGAAGTGAAAGGAGGCCAGAGAAAGGCAGAGAAATTGAAAGGAGGCCAGAGAAGGCCAAAAAGTTGGAGAGGAGGCCCAGAGAAGGTCAAAAGCTGAAGTTGAGGGCCTGAGATGGCCAGAGAAAATGAAAGGAGGCCCAGAGAAGGCCAGAGAAAAATTGAAGCAAGCACAGAGAAGGCCAGAAAATAATAAAAGGAGACCCTGAGAAGGCCAGAGAAATTGAAAGGAGGCCCAGAGAAGGCAAAATGCGGAGAGTACCCCCAGAAAAGCCACAGAAAAAGAAAAGGAGGCCAGAGAAGGCCAAAAGGCGGAAGGAGGCCCAGAGAAGGTCAAAAGGTGAGAGGAGGCCAGAGAAGCCAGAGAAAATGAAGGAAGCCCAGAGAAGGCCAGAGAATATCAAAGGAGACCCAGAGAAGGCCAGAGAAAATGAAAGGAGGCCCATAGAAGGCAAAAGGAAGAATGGCGGCCAGAGAAGGCCAAAAGTTGGAGAGGAGGCCCGAGAATGCCAGAGAAATTGAAAGGAGGCCAGGAAAGCGCCAAAAGACAGACAGGAGGTCCAGAATGGCCAAAAATATGAAAGAAGGCCATAGGAAGGCAGAAAAAACCAGAGAGGAGGGCCCAGAGAAGTCGAAAAGGTGAGAGGAGGATCCCCAGAGAAGGGCCGATAAAATTACAAGGAGGGCCCAGAGAAGGCCAAAAAGGCCGAAGGAGGCGAGAGAAGGCCAAAAGCGGAGAGGAGACTCAGAGAAAATATAGTGAGGCCAAGAGAAGGCCAAAGGGCGGAGGGAAGGCCAAAATGTTGAGAGGAGACGGAAAGAAGGCCAGAGAAAGTGAAAGGAGGCCCAGAGAAGGCAGAGAAATTGAAAGGAGGCCCAGAGAAGGCCAAAAGTTGGAGAGGAGGCCCAGAGAAGGTCAAAAGGTGAAGTTGGAAGTATGGCCAGAGAAATGAAAGGAGGCCAGGAGCAGAGAAATTGAAGCAAGCACAGAGAAGGCCAGAAAATAATAAGGAGACCCTGAGAAGGCCAGAGAAATTGAAAGGAGGCCCAGAGAAGGCCAAAATGCGGAGAGTACCCCCCCAGAAAAGCCCACAGAAAAAGAAAGGAGGCCCAGAGAGGCCAAAAGGCGGAGAGGAGGCCCAGAGAAGGTCAAAAGGTGGAGAGGAGGCCCAGAGAAGGCCAGAAGAAAATGAAAGGAAGCCCAGAGAAGGCCATGAGAATATCAAAGGAGACCCAGAGAATATTAAAGAAGACCCAGAGAAGGCCAGAGAAAATGAAAGGAGGCCCAGAGAAGGCCAAAAGGAAGAATGGCGGCCCAGAGAAGGCCAAAAGTTGGAGAGGAGGCCCCAGAGGATGCCAGAGAAATTGAAAGGAGGCCCAGAGAAGGCCAAAAGGTGGAGAGGAGCCCCAGAGAATGCCAGAAGTGTCAGAGGAGGCCCAGAGAAGGCCATACAAATGAGAGGAGGTCCAGAGAAGACCAAAAGATGGAGAGGACCCCAAAGAAAACGAGAGAAAAAGAAAGGAGATTCAGAGATGCCAAAGGCAGAGCGGAGGCCCAGAGAAGGTCAGAGAAAATGAAAGAAGGCCCAGAGAATGCCAAATATCGGAGAGGAGACCCAGAGATTGCCAAAAGGTGGAAAGGAGGCCCAAATAAGTCCAAAAGGCAGAGAAAACCGGCTCAGAGAAGGCAAGAGAAATTGAAAGGAGGCCTAGAGAAGGCCAAAAGTTGGAGAGGAGGCCCAGAGAAGCCAGAGAGACGATAAGGAGGCTCCGAGAAGTCCAAAAGGCAGAGAGGAAGCCCAGAGAATGCCAGAGAAATTGAAAGGAGGCCAGGAAAGCGCCAAAAGACAGACAGGAGGTCCAGAAACGGCCAAAAATATGAAAGAAGGCCATAGGAAGGCAGAAAAACCAGAGAGGAGGCCCAGAGAAGTCGAAAGGTGGAGAGGAGAACCAGAGAATGCCAGAAGTCTCAGAGGAGGCCCAGAGTAGGCCATACCAAATGAGAGGAGGCCCAGTAAAGGCCAAAAGGTGGAGAGGACCCAAAAGAAAATGAGAGAAAAAGAAAGGAGGTTCAGAGATGCCAAAAGGCAGAGAGGAGGCCCTGAGAAGGCCAGAGAAAATGAAGTGAGGCCGAGAGAAGGCCAAAAGGCGGTAAGGAGACCAAGAGAAGGCCAAAACATTGAGCGGAGGCCCTGAGAAGGCCAGAGAAAAGTGAAAGAAGGCCCAGAGAACACCAGAGAAATTGAATGGAAGCTAAGAGAAGGCCAAACTGCAGAGAGTACCCCTAGAAAAGCCCACAGAAAAAGAAAGGAGGCCAGAGAAGGCCAAAAGGCGGAGAGGAGGCCCAGAGAAGGGTCAAAAGGTGGAGAGGAGGCCCAGAGAAGGCCAGAGGAAAATTTAAAGGAAGCCCAGAGAAGGCCAGAGAATATAAAAGGAGAGCCAGAGAAGGCCAGAGAAAATGAAAGGAGGCCCAGAGAAGGCCAAAAGGAAGAATGGCGGCCAGAGAAGGCCGAAAAGTTGGAGAGGAGGCCCAGAGAATGCCAGAGAAATTGAAAAGGAGGCCAGGAAAGCGCCAAAAGACAGACAGGAGGTCCAGAAACGGCCAAAAATATGAAAGAAGGCCATAGGAAGGCAGAAAAACAGAGAGGAGGCCCAGAGAAGTCGAAAAGGTGGAGAGGAGGCCCAGAGAAGGGCCGATAAAATTACAGGAGACCCAGAGAAGGCCAAAAGGCCGAAGGAGGCGAGAGAAGGCCAAAAGGGCGGAGAGGAGACTCAGAGAAAATATAGTGAGGCCAAGAGAAGGCCAAAGGGCGGAGGGAAGGCCAAAATGTTGAGAGGAGACGGAAAGAAGGCCAGAGAAAGTGAAAGGAGGCCCAGAGAAAGGCAGAGAAATTGAAAGGAGGCCCAGAGAAGGCCAAAAGTTGGAGAGGAGGCCCAGAGAAGGTCAAAAGGTGAAGTTGAGGCCCTGAGATGGCCAGAGAAAATGAAAGGAGGCCCAGAGAAGGCCAGAGAAATTGAAGCAAGCACAGAGAAGGCCAGAAAATAATAAAGGAGACCCTGAGAAGGCCAGAGAAATTGAAAGGAGGCCCAGAGAAGGCCAAAATGCGGAGAGTACCCCCAGAAAAGCCCACAGAAAAAGAAAGGAGGCCCAGAGAAGGCCAAAAGGCGGAGAGGAGGCCCAGAGAAGGTCAAAAGGTGGAGAGGAGGCCCGGAGAACGCCAGAGAAAATGAAAGGAAGCCCAGAGAAGGCCAGAGAATATCAAGGAGACCCAGAGAATATTAAAGAAGACCCAGAGAAGGCCAGGAGAAATGAAAGGAAGCCCAGAGAAGGCCAGAGAAATATAAAAGGAGACCCAGAGGAATATTAAAGAAGACCCAGAGAAGGCCAGAGAAAATGAAAGGAGGCCCAGAGAAAGGCCAAAAGGAAGAATGGCGGCCCAGAGAAGGCCAAAAGTTGGAGAGGAGGCCCAGAGAATGCCAGAGAAATTGAAAGGAGGCCCAGAGAAGGCCAAAAGGTGGAGAGGAGCCCCAGAGAATGCCAGAAGTGTCAGAGGAGGCCCAGAGAAGGCCATTACAAAATGAGAGGAGGTCCAGAGAAGACCAAAAGGTGGAGAGGACCCCAAAGGAAAACGAGAGAAAAGAAAGGAGATTCAGAGATGCCAAAAGGCAGAGCGGAGGCCCAGAGAAGGTCAGAGAAAATGAAAGAAGGCCCAGAGAATGCCAAATATCGGAGAGGAGACCCAGAGATTGCCAAAAGGGTGGAAAGGAGGCCCAAATAAGTCCAAAAGGCAGAAACCGGCTCAGAGAAGGCAAGAGAAATTGAAAGGAGGCCTAGAGAAGGCCAAAAGTTGGAGAGGAGGCCCAGAGAAGGCCAGAGAGACGATAAGGAGGCTCCGAGAAGTCCAAAAGGCAGAGAGGAAGGCCCAGAGAATGCCAGAGAAATTGAAAGGAGGCCAGGAAAGCGCCAAAAGACAGACAGGAGGTCCAGAAACGGCCAAAAATATGAAAGAAGGCCATAGGAAGGCAGAAAAACCAGAGAGGAGGCCCAGAGAAGTCGAAAAGGTGGAGAGGAGAACCAGAGAATGCCAGAAGTCTCAGAGGAGGCCCAGAGTAGGCCATACCAAATGAGAGGAGGCCCAGAGAAGGCCAAAAGGCGGAGAGGAGGCCCAGAGAAGGTCAAAAGGTGGAGAGGAGGCCAAGAGAAGGCCGGAGAAAATTTAAAGGAAGCCCAGAGAAAGCCAGAGAATATCAAAGGAGAGCCAGAGAAGGCCAGAGAAATATGAAAGGAGGCCCAGAGAAGGCCAAAAGGAAGAATGGCGGCCCAGAGAAGGCCAAAAGTTGGAGAGGAGGCCCCGAGAATGCCAGAGAAATTGAAAGGAGGCCAGGAAAGCGCCAAAAGACAGACAGGAGGTCCAGAAACGGCCAAAAATATGAAAGAAGGCCATAGGAAGGCAGAAAAACCAGAGAGGAGGCCCAGAGAAGTCGAAAAGGTGGAGAGGAGGCCCAGAGAAGGGCCGATAAAATTACAGGAGGCCCAGAGAAGGCCAAAAGGCCGAAGGAGGCGAGAGAAGGCCAAAAGGCGGAGAGGAGACTCAGAGAAAATATAGTGAGGCCAAGAGAAGGCCAAAGGGCGGAGGGAAGGCCAAAATGTTGAGAGGAGACGGAAAGAAGGCCAGAGAAAGTGAAAGGAGGCCCAGAGAAAGGCAGAGAAATTGAAAGGAGGCCCAGAGAAGGCCAAAAGTTGGAGAGGAGGCCCAGAGAAGGTCAAAAGGTGAAGTTGAGGCCCTGAGATGGCCAGAGAAAATGAAAGGAGGCCCAGAGAAGGCCAGAGAAAATTGAAGCAAGCACAGAGAAGGCCAGAAAATAATAAAGGAGACCCTGAGAAGGCCAGAGAAATTGAAAGGAGGCCCAGAGAAGGCCAAAATGCGGAGAGTACCCCCAGAAAAGCCCACAGAAAAAGAAAGGAGGCCCAGAGAAGGCCAAAAGGCGGAGAGGAGGCCCAGAGAAGGTCAAAAGGTGGAGAGGAGGCCCAGAGAAGGCCAGAGAAAATGAAAGGAAGCCCAGAGAAGGCCAGAGAATATCAAAGGAGACCCAGAGGACTATTAAAGAAGACCCAGAGAAGGCCAGAGAAAATGAAAGGAGGCCCAGAGAAGGCCAAAAGGAAGAATGGCGGCCCAGAGAAGGCCGAAAGTTGGAGAGGAGGCCCCGAGAATGCCAGAGAAATTGAAAGGAGGCCCAGAGAAGGCCAAAAGGTGGAGAGGAGCCCCAGAGAATGCCAGAAGTGTCAGAGGAGGCCCAGAGAAGGCCATACACAATGAGAGGAGGTCCAGAGAAGACCAAAAGGTGGAGAGGACCCCAAAAGAAAACGAGAGAAAAAGAAAGGAGATTCAGAGATGCCAAAAGGCAGAGCGGAGGCCCAGAGAAGGTCAGAGAAAATGAAAGAAGGCCCAGAGAATGCCAAATATCGGAGAGGAGACCCAGAGATTGCCAAAAGGTGGAAAGGAGGCCCAAATAAGTCCAAAAGGCAGAAAACCGGCTCAGAGAAGGCAAGAGAAATTGAAAGGAGGCCTAGAGAAGGCCAAAAGTTGGAGAGGAGGCCCAGAGAAGGCCAGAGAGACGATAAGGAGGCTCCGAGAAGTCCAAAAGGCAGAGAGGAAGCCCAGAGAATGCCAGAGAAATTGAAAGGAGGCCAGGAAAGCGCCAAAAGACAGACAGGAGGTCCAGAAACGGCCAAAAATATGAAAGAAGGCCATAGGAAGGCAGAAAAACCAGAGAGGAGGCCCAGAGAAGTCAAAAAGGTGGAGAGGAGAACCAGAGAATGCCAGAAGTCTCAGAGGAGGCCCAGAGTAGGCCATACCAAATGAGAGGAGGCCCAGTAAAGGCCAAAAGGAGGAGAGGACCCAAAAGAAAATGAGAGAAAAAGAAAGGAGGTTCAGAGATGCCAAAAGGAAGAGAGGAGGCCCTGAGAAGGCCAGAGAAAATGAAGTGAGGCCGAGAGAAGGCCAAAAGGCGGTAAGGAGACCAAGAGAAGGCCAAAACATTGAGCGGAGGCCCTGAGAAGGCCAGAGAAAGTGAAAGAAGGCCCAGAGAACGCCAGAGAAATTGAATGGAAGCTAAGAGAAGGCCAAACTGCAGAGAGTACCCCCAGAAAAGCCCACAGAAAAAGAAAGGAGGCCCAGAGAAGGCCAAAAGGCGGAGAGGAGGCCCAGAGAAGGTCAAAAGGTGGAGAGGAGGCCCAGAGAAGGCCAGAGAAAATGAAAGGAAGCCCAGAGAAGGCCAGAGAATATCAAAGGAGACCCAGAGAATATTAAAGAAGACCCAGAGAAGGCCAGAGGAAATGAAAGGAGGCCCAGAGAAGGCCAAAAGGAAGAATGGCGGCCCAGAGAAGGCCAAAAGTTGGAGAGGAGGCCCCGAGAATGCCAGAGAAATTGAAAGGAGGCCCAGAGAAGGCCAAAAGGTGGAGAGGAGCCCCAGAGAATGCCAGAAGTGTCAGAGGAGGCCCTGAGAAGGCCATACAAAATGAGAGGAGGTCCAGAGAAGACCAAAAGGTGGAGAGGACCCCAAAAGAAAACGAGAGAAAAAGAAAGGAGATTCAGAGATGCCAAAAGGCAGAGCGGAGGCCCAGAGAAGGACAGAGAAAGTGAAAGAAGGCCCAGATAACGCCAGAGAAATTGAATGGAAGCTACGAGAAGGCCAAACTGCAGAGAGTACCCCTAGAAAAGCCCACAGAAAAATAAAGGAGGCCCAGAGAAGGCCAAAAGGCGGAGAGGAGGCCCAGAGAAGGTCAAAAGGTGGAGAGGAGGCCCAGAGAAGGCCAGAGAAAATGAAAGGAAGCCCAGAGAAGGCCAGAGAATATCAAAGGAGACCCAGAGAAGGCCAGAGAAAATGAAAGGAGGCCCAGAGAAGGCCAAAAGGAAGAATGGCGGCCCAGAGAAGGCCAAAAGTTGGAGAGGAGGCCCAGAGAATGCCAGAGAAATTGAAAGGAGGCCAGGAAAGCGCCAAAAGACAGACAGGAGGTCCAGAAACGGCCAAAAATATGAAAGAAGGCCATAGGAAGGCAGAAAAACCATAGAGGAGGCCCAGAGAAGTCAAAAAGGTGGAGAGGAGGCCCAGAGAAGGGCCGATAAAATTACAGGAGGCCCAGAGAAGGCCAAAAGGCCGAAGGAGGCGAGAGAAGGCCAAAAGGCGGAGAGGAGACTCAGAGAAAATATAGTGAGGCCAAGAGAAGGCCAAAGGGCGGAGGGAAGGCCAAAATGTTGAGAGGAGACGGAAAGAAGGCCAGAGAAAGTGAAAGGAGGCCCAGAGAAAGGCAGAGAAATTGAAAGGAGGCCCAGAGAGGCCAAAAGTTGGAGAGGAGGCCCAGAGAAGGTCAAAAGGTGAAGTTGAGGCCCTGAGATGGCCAGAGAAAATGAAAGGAGGCCCAGAGAAGGCCAGAGAAAATTGAAGCAAGCACAGAGAAGGCCAGAAAATAATAAAGGAGACCCTGAGAAGGCCAGAGAAATTGAAAGGAGGCCCAGAGAAGGCCAAAATGCGGAGAGTACCCTCAGAAAAGACCACAGAAAAAGAAAGGAGGCCCAGAGAAGGCCAAAAGGCGGAGAGGAGGCCCAGAGAAGGTCAAAAGGTGGAGAGGAGGCCCAGAGAAGGCCAGAGAAAATGAAAGGAAGCCCAGAGAAGGCCAGAGAATATCAAAGGAGACCCAGAGAAGGCCAGTAGAAATGAAAGGAGGCCCAGAGAAGGCCAAAAGGAAGAATGGCGGCCCAGAGAAGGCCAAAAGTTGGAGAGGAGGCCCAGAGAATGCCAGAGAAATTGAAAGGAGGCCAGGAAAGCGCCAAAAGACAGACAGGAGGTCCAGAAACGGCCAAAAATATGAAAGAAGGCCATAGGAAGGCAGAAAAACCATAGAGGAGGCCCAGAGAAGTCGAAAAGGTGGAGAGGAGGCCCAGAGAAGGGCCGATAAAATTACAGGAGGCCCAGAGAAGGCCAAAAGGCCGAAGGAGGCGAGAGAAGGCCAAAAGGCGGAGAGGAGACTCAGAGAAAATATAGTGAGGCCAAGAGAAGGCCAAAGGGCGGAGGGAAGGCCAAAATGTTGAGAGGAGACGGAAAGAAGGCCAGAGAAAGTGAAAGGAGGCCCAGAGAAAGGCAGAGAAATTGAAAGGAGGCCCAGAGAAGGCCAAAAGTTGGAGAGGAGGCCCAGAGAAGGTCAAAAGGTGAAGTTGAGGCCCTGAGATGGCCAGAGAAAATGAAAGGAGGCCCAGAGAAGGCCAGAGAAAATTGAAGCAAGCACAGAGAAGGCCAGAAAATAATAAAGGAGACCCTGAGAAGGCCAGAGAAATTGAAAGGAGGCCCAGAGAAGGCCAAAATGCAGAGAGTACCCCCAGAAAAGCCCACAGAAAAAGAAAGGAGGCCCAGAGAAAGCCAAAAGGCGGAGAGGAGGCCCAGAGAAGGTCAAAAGGTGGAGAGGAGGCCCAGAGAAGGCCAGAGAAAATGACAGGAAGCCCAGAGAAGGCCAGAGAATATCAAAGGAGACCCAGAGAATATTAAAGAAGACCCAGAGAAGGCCAGAGAAAATGAAAGGAGGCCCAGAGAAGGCCAAAAGGAAGAATGGCTGCCCAGAGAAGGCCAAAAGTTGGAGAGGAGACTAAGAAAAGGCCAAAACATTGAGCGGACGCCCAGAGAAGGCCAGAGAAAGTGAAAGGAAGCCCAGGGAAGGCCAGAGAAATTGAATGGAAGCTAAGAGAAGGCCAAACTGCAGAGAGTACCCCTAGAAAAGGCAACAGAAAAAGAAAGGAGGCCCAGAGAAGGCCAAAAGGCGGAGAGGAGGCCCAGAGAATGCCAGAGAAATTGAAAGGAGGCCAGGAAAGCGCCAAAAGACAGACAGGAGGTCCAGAAACGGCCAAAAATATGAAAGAAGGCCATAGGAAGGCAGAAAAACCAGAGAGGAGGCCCAGAGAAGTCGAAAAGGTGGAGAGGAGAACCAGAGAATGCCAGAAGTCTCAGAGGAGGCCCAGAGTAGGCCATACCAAATGAGAGGAGGCCCAGAGAAGGCCAAAAGGCGGAGAGGAGGCCCAGAGAAGGTCAAAAGGTGGAGAGGAGGCCAAGAGAAGGCCGGAGAAAATTTAAAGGAAGCCCAGAGAAAGCCAGAGAATATCAAAGGAGAGCCAGAGAAGGCCAGAGAAAATGAAAGGAGGCCCAGAGAAGGCCAAAAGGAAGAATGGCGGCCCAGAGAAGGCCAAAAGTTGGAGAGGAGGCCCCGAGAATGCCAGAGAAATTGAAAGGAGGCCAGGAAAGCGCCAAAAGACAGACAGGAGGTCCAGAAACGGCCAAAAATATGAAAGAAGGCCATAGGAAGGCAGAAAAACCAGAGAGGAGGCCCAGAGAAGTCGAAAAGGTGGAGAGGAGGCCCAGAGAAGGGCCGATAAAATTACAGGAGGCCCAGAGAAGGCCAAAAGGCCGAAGGAGGCGAGAGAAGGCCAAAAGGCGGAGAGGAGACTCAGAGAAAATATAGTGAGGCCAAGAGAAGGCCAAAGGGCGGAGGGAAGGCCAAAATGTTGAGAGGAGACGGAAAGAAGGCCAGAGAAAGTGAAAGGAGGCCCAGAGAAAGGCAGAGAAATTGAAAGGAGGCCCAGAGAAGGCCAAAAGTTGGAGAGGAGGCCCAGAGAAGGTCAAAAGGTGAAGTTGAGGCCCTGAGATGGCCAGAGAAAATGAAAGGAGGCCCAGAGAAGGCCAGAGAAAATTGAAGCAAGCACAGAGAAGGCCAGAAAATAATAAAGGAGACCCTGAGAAGGCCAGAGAAATTGAAAGGAGGCCCAGAGAAGGCCAAAATGCGGAGAGTACCCCCAGAAAAGCCCACAGAAAAAGAAAGGAGGCCCAGAGAAGGCCAAAAGGCGGAGAGGAGGCCCAGAGAAGGTCAAAAGGTGGAGAGGAGGCCCAGAGAAGGCCAGAGAAAATGAAAGGAAGCCCAGAGAAGGCCAGAGAATATCAAAGGAGACCCAGAGAACTATTAAAGAAGACCCAGAGAAGGCCAGAGAAAATGAAAGGAGGCCCAGAGAAGGCCAAAAGGAAGAATGGCGGCCCAGAGAAGGCCGAAAGTTGGAGAGGAGGCCCCGAGAATGCCAGAGAAATTGAAAGGAGGCCCAGAGAAGGCCAAAAGGTGGAGAGGAGCCCCAGAGAATGCCAGAAGTGTCAGAGGAGGCCCAGAGAAGGCCATACAAAATGAGAGGAGGTCCAGAGAAGACCAAAAGGTGGAGAGGACCCCAAAAGAAAACGAGAGAAAAAGAAAGGAGATTCAGAGATGCCAAAAGGCAGAGCGGAGGCCCAGAGAAGGTCAGAGAAAATGAAAGAAGGCCCAGAGAATGCCAAATATCGGAGAGGAGACCCAGAGATTGCCAAAAGGTGGAAAGGAGGCCCAAATAAGTCCAAAAGGCAGAAAACCGGCTCAGAGAAGGCAAGAGAAATTGAAAGGAGGCCTAGAGAAGGCCAAAAGTTGGAGAGGAGGCCCAGAGAAGGCCAGAGAGACGATAAGGAGGCTCCGAGAAGTCCAAAAGGCAGAGAGGAAGCCCAGAGAATGCCAGAGAAATTGAAAGGAGGCCAGGAAAGCGCCAAAAGACAGACAGGAGGTCCAGAAACGGCCAAAAATATGAAAGAAGGCCATAGGAAGGCAGAAAAACCAGAGAGGAGGCCCAGAGAAGTCGAAAAAGGTGGAGAGGAGAACCAGAGAATGCCAGAAGTCTCAGAGGAGGCCCAGAGTAGGCCATACCAAATGAGAGGAGGCCCAGTAAAGGCCAAAAGGTGGAGAGGACCCAAAAGAAAATGAGAGAAAAAGAAAGGAGGTTCAGAGATGCCAAAAGGAAGAGAGGAGGCCCTGAGAAGGCCAGAGAAAATGAAGTGAGGCCGAGAGAAGGCCAAAAGGCGGGTAAGGAGACCAAGAGAAGGCCAAAACATTGAGCGGAGGCCCTGAGAAGGCCAGAGAAAGTGAAAGAAGGCCCAGAGAAGGCCAGAGAAATTGAATGGAAGCTAAGAGAAGGCCAAACTGCAGAGAGTACCCCTAGAAAAGCCCACAGAAAAAGAAAGGAGGCCCAGAGAAGGCCAAAAGGCGGAGGGGAGGCCCAGAGAAGGTCAAAAGGTGGAGAGGAGGCCCAGAGAAGGCCAGAGAAAATGAAAGGAAGCCCAGAGAAGGCCAGAGAATATCAAAGGAGACCCAGAGACTATTAAAGAAGACCCAGAGAAGGCCAGAGAAAATGAAAGGAGGCCCAGAGAAGGCCAAAAGGAAGAATGGCGGCCCAGAGAAGGCCAAAAGTTGGAGAGGAGGCCCCGAGAATGCCAGAGAAATTGAAAGGAGGCCAGGAAAGCGCCAAAAGACAGACAGGAGGTCCAGAAACGGCCAAAAATATGAAAGAAGGCCATAGGAAGGCAGAAAAACCAGAGAGGAGGCCCAGAGAAGTCGAAAAGGTGGAGAGGAGGCCCAGAGAAGGGCCGAGAAAATTACAGGAGGCCCAGAGAAGGCCAAAAGGCATAAGGAGGCGAGAGAAAGGCCAAAAGGCGGAGAGGAGACTCAGAGAAAATATAGTGAGGCCAAGAGAAGGCCAAAGGGCGGAGGGAAGGCCAAAATGTTGAGAGGAGACGGAAAGAAGGCCAGAGAAAGTGAAAGGAGGCCCAGAGAAAGGCAGAGAAATTGAAAGGAGGCCCAGAGAAGCCAAAAGTTGGAGAGGAGGCCCAGAGAAGGTCCAAAAGGTGAAGTTGAGGCCCTGAGATGGCCAGAGAAAATGAAAGGAGGCCCAGAGAAGGCCAGAGAAAATTGAAGCAAGCACAGAGAAGGCCAGAAAATAATAAAGGAGACCCTGAGAAGGCCAGAGAAATTGAAAGGAGGCCCAGAGAAGGCCAAAATGCGGAGAGTACCCCCAGAAAAGCCCACAGAAAAAGAAAGGAGGCCCAGAGAAGGCCAAAAGGCGCAGAGGAGGCCCAGAGAAGGTCAAAAGGTGGAGAGGAGGCCCAGAGAAGGCCAGAGAAAATGAAAGGAAGCCCAGAGAAGGCCAGAGAATATCAAAGGAGACCCAGAGAATATTAAAGAAGACCCAGAGAAGGCCAGAGAAAATGAAAGGAGGCCCAGAGAAGGCCAAAAGGAAGAATGGCTGGCCCAGAGAAGGCCAAAAGTTGGAGAGGAGGCCCCGAGAATGCCAGAGAAATTGAAAGGAGGCCCAGAGAAGGCCAAAAGGTGGAGAGGAGCCCCAGAGAATGCCAGAAGTGTCAGAGGAGGCCCAGAGAAGGCCATACAAAATGAGAGGAGGTCCAGAGAAGACCAAAAGGTGGAGAGGACCCCAAAAGAAAACGAGAGAAAAAGAAAGGAGATTCAGAGATGCCAAAAGGCAGAGCGGAGGCCCAGAGAAGGTCAGAGAAAATGAAAGAAGGCCCAGAGAATGCCAAATATCGGAGAGGAGACCCAGAGGTTGCCAAAAGGTGGAAAGGAGGCCCAAATAAGTCCAAAAGGCAGAAAACCGGCTCAGAGAAGGCAAGAGAAATTGAAAGGAGGCCTAGAGAAGGCCAAAAGTTGGAGAGGAGGCCCCAGAGAAGGCCAGAGAGACGATAAGGAGGCTCCGAGAAGTCCAAAAGGCAGAGAGGAAGCCCAGAGAATGCCAGAGAAATTGAAAGGAGGCCAGGAAAGCGCCAAAAGACAGACAGGAGGTCCAGAAACGGCCAAAAATATGAAAGAAGGCCATAGGAAGGCAGAAAAACCAGAGAGGAGGCCCAGAGAAGTCGAAAAGGTGGAGAGGAGAACCAGAGAATGCCAGAAGTCTCAGAGGAGGCCCAGAGTAGGCCATACCAAATGAGAGGAGGCCCAGTAAAGGCCAAAAGGTGGAGAGGACCCAAAAGAAAACGAGAGAAAAAGAAAGGAGGTTCAGAGATGCCAAAAGGCAGAGAGGAGGCCCTGAGAAGGCCAGAGAAAATGAAGTGAGGCCGAGAGAAGGCCAAAAGGCGGTAAGGAGACCCAGAGAAGGCCAAAACATTGAGCAGAGGCCCTGAGAAGGCCAGAGAAAGTGAAAGAAGGCCCAGAGAACGCCAGAGAAATTGAATGGAAGCTAAGAGAAGGCCAAACTGCAGAGAGTACCCCTAGAAAAGCCCACAGAAAAAGAAAGGAGGCCCAGAGAAGGCCAAAAGGCGGAGAGGAGGCCCAGAGAAGGCCAAAAGGTAGAGAGGAGGCCCAGAGAAGGTCAAAAGGTAGAGAGGAGGCCCAGAGAAGGCCAGAGAAAATGAAAGGAAGCCCAGAGAAGGCCAGAGAATATAAAAGGAGACCCAGAGACTATTAAAGAAGACCAGAGAAGGCCCAGAGAAAATGAAAGGAGGCCCAGAGAAGGCCAAAGGAAGAAAGGCGGCCCAGAGAAGGCCAAAAGTTGGAGAGGAGGCCCAGAGAATGCCAGAGAAATTGAAAGGAGGCCAAGAAAGCGCCAAAAGACAGACAGGAGGTCCAGAAACGGCCAAAAATATGAAAGAAGGCCATAGGAAGGCAGAAAAAACCAGAGAGGAGGCCCAGAGAAGTCGAAAAGGTGGAGAGGAGGCCCAGAGAAGGGCCGAGAAAATTACAGGAAGCCCAGAGAAGGCCAGAGAATATAAAAGTAGACCCAGAGAAGGCCAGAGAAAATGAAAGGAGGCCCAGACAAGGCCAAAAGGTAGAGAGGAGGCCCAGAGAAGGTCAAAAGGTAGAGAGGAGGCCCAGAGAAGGCCAGAGAAAAATGAAAGGAAGCCCAGAGAAGGCCAGAGAATATAAAAGGAGACCCAGAGACTATTAAAGAAGACCCAGAGAAGGCCAGAGAAAATGAAAGGAGGCCCAGAGAAGGCCAAAAGGAAGAATGGCGGCCCAGAGAAGGCCAAAAGTTGGAGAGGAGGCCCAGAGAATGCCAGAGAAATTGAAAGGAGGCCAGGAAAGCGCCAAAAGACAGACAGGAGGTCCAGAAAACGGCCAAAAATATGAAAGAAGGCCATAGGAAGGCAGAAAAACCAGAGAGGAGGCCCAGAGAAGTCGAAAAGGTGGAGAGGAGGCCCAGAGAAGGGCCGAGAAAATTACAGGAGGCCCAGAGAAGGCCAAAAGGCATAAGGAGGCGAGAAAAGGCCAAAAGGCGGAGAGGAGACTCAGAGAAAATATAGTGAGGCCAAGAGAAGGCCAAAGGGCGGAGGGAAGGCCAAAATGTTGAGAGGAGACGGAAAGAAGGCCAGAGAAAGTGAAAGGAGGCCCAGAGAAAGGCAGAGAAATTGAAAGGAGGCCCAGAGAAGGCCAAAAGTTGGAGAGGAGGCCCAGAGAAGGCCAAAAGGTGAAGTTGAGGCCCTGAGATGGCCAGAGAAAATGAAAGGAGGCCCAGAGAAGGCCAGAGAAAATTGAAGCAAGCACAGAGAAGGCCAGAAAATAATAAAGGAGACCCTGAGAAGGCCAGAGAAATTGAAAGGAGGCCCAGAGAAGGCCAAAATGCGGAGAGTACCCCCAGAAAAGCCCACAGAAAAAGAAAGGAGGCCCAGAGAAGGCCAAAAGGCGGAGAGGAGGCCCAGAGAAGGTCAAAAGGTGGAGAGGAGGCCAGAGAAAGGCCAGAGAAAATGAAAGGAAGCCAGAGAAGGCCAGAGAATATCAAAGGAAGACCCAGAGAATATTAAAGAAGACCCAGAGAAGGCCAGAGAAAATGAAAGGAGGCCCAGAGAAGGCCAAAAGGAAGAATGGCTGCCAGAGAAGGCCAAAAGTTGGAGAGGAGGCCCCGAGAATGCCAGAGAAATTGAAAGGAGGCCCAGAGAAGGCCAAAAGGTGGAGAGGAGCCCCAGAGAATGCCAGAAGTGTCAGAGGAGGCCCAGAGAAGGCCAATACAAAATGAGAGGAGGTCCAGAGAAGACCAAAAGGTGGAGAGGACCCCAAAGAAAACGAGAGAAAAAGAAAGGAGATTCAGAGATGCCAAAAAGGCAGAGCGGAGGCCCAGAGAAGGTCAGAGAAAATGAAAGAAGGCCCAGAGAACGCCAAATATCGGAGAGGAGACCCAGAGGTTGCAAAAGGTGGAAAGGAGGCCCAAATAAGTCCAAAAGGCAGAAAACCGGCTCAGAGAAGGCAAGAGAAATTGAAAGGAGGCCTAGAGAAGGCCAAAAGGTGGATGAGGAGGCCCAGAAGGACAGGAGACCGAGAGACGATAAGGAGGGGCTCTGAGAAAGTCCAAAAGGCAGAGAGGAAGCCAGAGAATGCCAGAGAAATTGAAAGGAGGCCAGGAAAGCGCAAAGACAGACAGGAGGTCCAGAACACGGCCAAAAATATGAAAGAAGGCCATAGGAAGGCAGAAAAACCAGAGAGGAGGGCCCAGAGAAGTCGAAAAGGTGGAGAGGAGAACCAGAGAATGCCAGAAAGTCTCAGAGGAGGCCCAGAGTAGGCCATACCAAATGAGAGGAGGCCCAGTAAAGGCCAAAAGGTGGAGAGGACCCAAAAGAAAACGAGAGAAAAAGAAAGGAGGTGTTCAGAGATGCCAAAAGGCAGAGAGGAGGCCCTGAGAAGGCCAGAGAAATGAAGTGAGGCCGAGAGAAGGCCAAAAGGCGGTAAGGAGACCCAGAGAAGGCCAAAACATTGAGCAGAGGCCCTGAGAAGGCCAGAGAAAGTGAAAGAAGGCCCAGAGAACGCAAGAGAAATTGAATGGAAGCTAAGAGAAGGCCAAACTGCAGAGAGTACCCCTAGAAAAGCCACAGAAAAAGAAAGGAGGCCCAGAGAAGGCCAAAAGGCGGAGAGGAGGCCCAGAGAAGGTCAAAAGGTAGAGAGGAGGCCCAGAGAAGGCCAGAGAAAATGAAAGGAAGCCCAGAGAAGGCCAGAGAAAATGAAAGGAGGCCCAGAGAAGGCAAAAGAAGAATGGCGGCCCAGAGAATGCCAAAGTTGGAGAGGAGGCCCAGAGAATGCCAGAGAAATTGAAAGGAGGCAGGAAGAGCCAAAAGACAGACAGGAGTCCAGAAACGGCCAAAAATATGAAAGAAGGCCATAGGAAGGCAGAAAAACCAGAGAGGAGGCCCAGAGAAGTCGAAAAGGTGGAGAGGAGGCCCCAGAGAAGGGCGAGAAAATTACAGGAAGCCCAGAGAAGGCCAGAGAATATAAAAGTAGACCCAGAGAAGGCCAGAGAAAATGAAAGGAGGCCCAGACAAGGCCAAAAGGTAGAGAGGAGGCCCAGAGAAGGTCAAAAGGTAGAGAGGAGGCCCAGAGAGGCCAGAGAAAATGAAAGGAAGCCCAGAGAAGGCCAGAATATAAAAGGAGACCCAGAGACTATAAAGAAGACCAGAGAAGGCCAGAGAAAATGAAAGGAGGCCCAGAGAAGGCCAAAAGTAAGAATGGCGGCCCAGAGAAGGCCAAAAGGCAGAGAGGAGGCCAGAGAATGCCAGAGAAATTGAAAGGAGGCCAGGAAAGCGCCAAAAGACAGACAGGAGGTCCAGAAACGGCCAAAAATATGAAAGAAGGCCATAGGAAGGCAGAAAAAACAGAGAGGAGGCCCAGAGAAGTCGAAAAAGGTGGAGAGGAGGCCCAGAGAAGGGCCGAGAAAATTACAGGAGGCCCAGAGAAGGCCAAAAGGCATAAGGAGGCGAGAAGGAAAAGGCCAAAGGCAGGAGAGGAGACTCAGAGAAAATATAGTGAGGCCAAGAGGAAGGCCAAAGGGGCGGAGGTGAAGGAAAGGCCAAAATGTTGAGCAGGAGACCGGAAAGAAGGCCAGAGAAAGTGAAAGGAGGCCCAGAGAAAGGCAGCGAGAAATTGAAAGGAGGCCCAGAGAAGCCAAAAGTTGGAGAGGAGGCCCAGAGAAGGTCAAAGGTGAAGTTGAGGCCCTGAGATGGCCAGAGAAAATGAAAGGAGGCCCAGAGAAGGCCAGAGAAAATTGAAGCAAGCACAGAGAAGGCCCAGGAAAATAATAAAGGAGACCCTGAGAAGGCCAGAGAAATTGAAAGGAGGCCCAGAGGAAGGCCAAATTGCGGAGAGTACCCCCAGAAAGCCACAGAAAAAGAAAGGAGGCCCAGAGAAGGCCAAAAGGCGCAGAGGAGGCCCAAGAGAAGGTCAAAAGGTGGAGAGGAGGCCCAGAGAAGGCCAGAAGGGAAAGCCCAGAGAAGGCCAGAGAATATCAAGGAGACCCAGAGAATATTAAAGAAGACCCAGAGAAGGCCAGAGAAATGAAAGGAGGCCCAGAGAAGGCCAAAAGGAAGAATAGGCGGACCAGAGAAGGCCAAAAGTTGGATGAGGAGGCCCCGAGAATGCCAGAGAGAAATTGAAAGGAGGCCCAGAGAAGGCCAAAAAGGTGGAGAGGAGCCCCAGAGAATGCCAGAAGTCTCAGAGGAGGCCCAGAGAAGGCCATACAAAATGAGAGGAGGTCCAGAGAAGACCAAAAGGTGGAGAGGACCCCAAAAGAAAACGAGAGAAAAAGAAGGAGATTCAGAGATGCCAAAAGGCAGAAGCGGAGGCCCAGAGAAGGTCAGAGAAAATGAAAAGAAGGCCCACGAGAACGCCAAATATCGGAGAGGAGACCCAGAGGTTGCCAAAGGTGGAAAGGAGGCCCAAATAAGTCCAAAAGGCAGGAAAACCGGCTCAGAGAAGGCAAGAGAAATTGAAAGGAGGCCTAGAGAAGGCCAAAAGTTGGAGAGGAGGCCCCAGAGAAGGCCAGCAGAGACGATAAGGAGGCTCGAGAAGTCCAAAAGGCAGAGAGGAAGCCAGAGAATGCCAGAGAAATTGGAAAGGAGGCCAGGAAAGCGCCAAAAAGACAGACAGGAGGCCAGAACGGCCAAAAATATGAAAGAAGGCCATAGGAAGGCAGAAAAAACCAGAGAGGAGGCCCAGAGAAGTCGAAAAGTGGTGATGAGGAGAACCAGAGAAGGGCCGAGAAATTACAGGAGGCCCAGAGAAGGCCAAAGCCGAAGGAGGCGAGAGAAGGCCAAAAGGCGGAGAGGAGACTCAGAGAAAATATAGTGAGGCCAAGAGAAGGCCAAAGGGCGGAGGGAAGAGCAAAAATGTTGAGACGGAAAGAAGGCCAGAGAAGTGAAAGGAGCCAGAGGAAAGGCAGAGAAATTGAAAGGAGGCCCAGAGAAGGCCAAAAGTTTGAGAGGAGGCCCAGAGAAGGTCAAAAGGTGAAGTTGAGGCCCTGAGATGGCCAGAGAAAATGAAAGGAGGCCAGAGAAGGCCAGAGAAAATTGAAGCAAGCACAGAGAAGGCCCAGAAAATAATAAAGGAGACCCTGAGAAGGCCAGAGAAATTGAAAGGAGGCCCAGAGAAGGCCAAAATGTGGAGAGTACCCCCAGAAAAGCCCACAGAAAAAGAAAGGAGGCCCAGAGAAGGCCAAAAAGGCGCAGAGGAGGCCCAGAGAAGGTCAAAGGTGGAGAGGAGGCCCAGAAGGCCAGAGAAAATGAAAGGAAGCCCAGAGGCCAGAGAATATCAAAGGAGACCCAGAGAATATTAAAGAAGACCCAGAGAAGGCCAGAGAAAATGAAAGGAGGCCCAGAGAAGGCCAAAATGTGAGAGTACCCCCAGAAAAGCCCACAGAAAAAGAAAGGAGCCCAGAGAGGCCAGAGAAATGAAAGGAAGCCCAGAGAAGGCCAGAGAATATCAAAGGAGACCCAGAGACTATTAAAGAAGACCCAGAGAAGGCCAGAGAAAATGAAAGGAGGCCCAGAGAAGGCCAAAATGTGGAGATACCCCCAGAAAAGCCCACAGAAAAGAAAGGAGGCCCAGGAAGGCCAAAAGAAAAGCGCAGAGGAGGCCCAGAGAAGGCCAAAGTTGGAGAGGAGGCCCCGAGAATGCCAGAGAAATTGAAAGGAGGCCCAGAGAAGGCCAAAAGGTGGAGAGGAGCCCCAGAGAATGCCAGAAGTGTCAGAGGAGGCCCAGGAAGGCCATACAAAATGAGAGGAGGTCCAGAGAAGACCAAAAGGTGGAGAGGACCCCAAAAGAAAACGAGAGAAAAAGAAAGGAGATTCAGAGATGCCAAAAGGCAGAGCGGAGGCCCAGAGAAGGTCAGAGAAATGAAAGAAGGCCAGAGAAGGCCAAATATCGGAGAGGAGACCCAGAGGTTGCCAAAAGGTGGAAAGGAGGCCCAAATAAGTCCAAAAGGCAGAAAACCGGCTCAGAGAAGGCAAGAGAAATTGAAAGGAGGCCTAGAGAAGGCCAAAAGTTGGAGAGGAGGCCCAGAGAAGGCCAGGAGACGATAAGGAGGCTCCGAGAAGTCCAAAAGGCAGAGAGGAAGCCCAGAGAATGCCAGAGAAATTGAAAGGAGGCCAGGAAAGCGCCAAAAGACAGACAGGAGGTCCAGAAACGGCCAAAAATATGAAAGAAGGCCATAGGAAGGCAGAAAAACCAGAGAGGAGGCCCAGAGAAGTCGAAAAGGTGGAGAGGAGGCCCAGAGAAGGGCCGAGAAAATTACAGGAGGCCCAGAGAAGGCCAAAAGGCCGAAGGAGGCGAGAGAAGGCCAAAAGGCGGAGAGGAGACTCAGAGAAAATATAGTGAGGCCAAGAGAAGGCCAAAGGGCGGAGGGAAGGCCAAAATGTTGAGAGGAGACGGAAAGAAGGCCAGAGAAAGTGAAAGGAGGCCCAGAGAAAGGCAGAGAATTAAAGGAGGCCCAGAGAAGGCCAAAAGTTGGAGAGGAGGCCCAGAGAAGGTCAAAAGGTGAAGTTGAGGCCCTGAGATGGCCAGAGAAAATGAAAGGAGGCCCAGAGAAGGCCAGAGAAAATTGAAGCAAGCACAGAGAAGGCCAGAAAATAATAAAGGAGACCCTGAGAAGGCCAGAGAAATTGAAAGGAGGCCCAGAGAAGGCCAAAATGCGGAGAGTACCCCAGAAAAGCCCACAGAAAAGAAAGGAGGCCCAGAGAAGGCCAAAAGGCGAGAGGAGGCCCAGAGAAGGTCAAAAGGTGGAGAGGAGGCCCAGAGAAGGCAGAGAAAATGAAAGGAAGCCCAGAGAAGGCCAGAGAATATCAAAGGAGACCCAGAGATATTAAAGAAGACCCAGAGAAGGCCAGAGAAAATGAAAGGAGGCCCAGAGAAGGCCAAAAGGAAGAATGGCGGCCCAGAGAAGGCCAAAAGTTGGAGAGGAGGCCCAGAGAATGCCAGAGAAATTGAAAGGAGGCCCAGAGAAGGCCAAAAGGTGGAGAGGAGCCCCAGAGAATGCCAGAAGTGTCAGAGGAGGCCCAGAGAAGGCCATACAAAATGAGAGGAGGTCCAGAGAAGACCAAAAGGTGGAGAGGACCCCAAAAGAAAACGAGAGAAAAAGAAAGGAGATTCAGAGATGCCAAAAGGCAGAGCGGAGGCCCAGAGAAGGTCAGAGAAAATGAAAGAAGGCCCAGAGAATGCCAAATATCGGAGAGGAGACCCAGAGTTGCCAAAAGGTGGAAAGGAGGCCCAAATAAGTCAAAAGGCAGAAAACCGGCTCAGAGAAGGCAAGAGAAATTGAAAGGAGGCCTAGAGAAGGCCAAAAGTTGGAGAGGAGGCCCAGAGAAGGCCAGAGAGACGATAAGGAGGCTCCGAGAAGTCCAAAAGGCAGAGAGGAAGCCCAGAGAATGCCAGAGAAATTGAAAGGAGGCCAGGAAAGCGCCAAAAGACAGACAGGAGGTCCAGAAACGGCCAAAAATATGAAAGAAGGCATAGGAAGGCAGAAAAACCAGAGAGGAGGCCCAGAGAAGTCGAAAAGGTGGAGAGGAGAACCAGAGAATGCCAGAAGTCTCAGAGGAGGCCCAGAGTAGGCCATATCAAATGAGAGGAGGCCCAGTAAAGGCCAAAAGGTGGAGAGGACCAAAAGAAAACGAGAGAAAAAGAAAGGAGGTTCAGAGATGCCAAAAGGCAGAGAGGAGGCCCTGAGAAGGCCAGAGAAAATGAAGTGAGGCCGAGAGAAGGCCAAAAGGCGGTAAGGAGACCAAGAGAAGGCCAAAACATTGAGCGGAGGCCCTGAGAAGGCCAGAGAAAGTGAAAGAAGGCCCAGAGAACGCCAGAGAAATGAATGGAAGCTAAGAGAAGGCCAAACTGCAGAGAGTACCCCTAAAAAAGACCACAGAAAAGAAAGGAGGCCCAGAGAAGGCCAAAAGGCGGAGAGGAGGCCCAGAGAAGGCCAAAAGGTAGAGAGGAGGCCCAGAGAGGTCAAAATAGAGAGGAGGCCCAGAGAAGGCCAGAGAATATCAAAGGAGACCCAGAGAAGGCCAGAGAATATAAAGGAGACCCAGGACTATTAAAGAAGACCCAGAGAAGGCCAGAGAAAATGAAAGGAGGCCAGAGAAGGCAAAAGGAAGAATGGCGGCCCAGAGAAGGCCAAAAGGCAGAGAGGAGCCCAGAGAATGCCAGAGAATTGAAAGGAGGCCCAGAGAAGGCCAAAAGGTGGAGAGGAGCCCCAGAGAATGCCAGAAGTGTCAGAGGAGGCCGAGAAGGCCATACAAAATGAGAGGAGGTCCAGAGAAGACCAAAAGGTGGAGAGGACCCAAAAGAAAACGAGGGAAAAAGAAAGGGATTCAGAGATGCCAAAAGGCAGAGAGGAGGCCCAGAGAAGGTCAAAAGGCGGAGAGGATGCTCAGAGAAGGTCAAAAGGTAGAGAGGAGGCCCAGAGAAGGCCAGAGAAATGAAAGGAGGCCAGGAAGGCCAAAAGGAAGAATGGCGGCCCAGAGAAGGCCAAAAGTTGGAGAGGAGGCCCAGAGAATGCCAGAGAAATTGAAAGGAGGCCCAGAGAAGGCCAAAAGGTGGAGAGGAGCCCCAGAGAATGCCAGAAGTGTCAGAGGAGGCCCAGAGAAGGCCATACAAAATGAGAGGAGGTCCAGAGAAGACCAAAAGGTGGAGAGGACCCCAAAGAAAACGAGAGAAAAGAAAGGAGATTCAGAGATGCCAAAAGGCAGAGCGGAGCCCAGAGAAGGTCAGAGAAAATGAAAGAAGGCCCAGAGAATGCCAAATATCGGAGAGGAGACCCAGAGGTTGCCAAAAGGTGGAAAGGAGGCCCAAATAAGTCCAAAAGGCAGAAAACCGGCTCAGAGAAGGCAAGAGAAATTGAAGGCCTAGAGAAGGCCAAAAGTTGGAGAGGAGGCCCAGAGAAGGCCAGAGAGACGATAAGGAGGCTCGAGAAGTCCAAAAGGCAGAGAGGAAGCCCAGAGAATGCCAGAGAAATTGAAAGGAGGCCAGGAAAGCGCCAAAAGACAGACAGGAGGTCCAGAAACGGCCAAAAATATGAAAGAAGGCCATAGGAAGGCAGAAAAACCAGAGAGGAGGCCCAGAGAAGTCGAAAAGGTGGAGAGGAGGCCCAGAGAAGGGCGAGAAAATTACAGGAGGCCCAGAGAAGGCCAAAAGGCCGAAGGAGGCGAGAGAAGGCCAAAAGGCGGAGAGGAGACTCAGAGAAAATATAGTGAGGCCAAGAGAAGGCCAAAGGGCGGAGGGAAGGCCAAAATGTTGAGAGGAGACGGAAAGAAGGCCAGAGAAAGTGAAAGGAGGCCCAGAGAAAGGCAGAGAAATTGAAAGGAGGCCCAGAGAAGGCCAAAAGTTGGAGAGGAGGCCCAGAGAAGGTCAAAAGGTGAAGTTGAGGCCCTGAGATGGCCAGAGAAAATGAAAGGAGGCCCAGAGAAGGCCAGAGAAATGAAGCAAGCACAGAGAAGGCCAGAAAATAATAAGGAGACCCTGAGAAGGCCAGAGAAATTGAAAGGAGGCCCAGAGAAGGCCAAAATGCGGAGAGTACCCCCAGAAAAGCCCACAGAAAAAGAAAGGAGGCCCAGAGAAGGCCAAAAGGCGCAGAGGAGGCCCAGAGAAGGTCAAAAGGTGGAGAGGAGGCCCAGAGAAGGCCAGAGAAAATGAAAGGAAGCCCAGAGAAGGCCAGAGAATATCAAAGGAGACCCAGAGAATATTAAAGAAGACCCAGAGAAGGCCAGAGAAATGAAAGGAGGCCCAGAGAAGGCCAAAAGGAAGAATGGCGGCCCAGAGAGGCCAAAAGTTGGGAGGAGGCCCGAGAATGCCAGAGAAATTGAAAGGAGGCCCAGAGAAGGCCAAAAGGTGGAGAGGAGCCCCAGAGAATGCCAGAAGTCTCAGAGGAGGCCCAGAGAAGGCCAACAAAATGAGAGGAGGTCCAGAGAAGACCAAAAGGTGGAGAGGACCCCAAAGAAAACGAGAGAAAAGAAAGGAGATTCAGAGATGCCAAAAGGCAGAGCGGAGGCCCAGAGAAGGTCAGAGAAAATGAAAGAAGGCCCAGAGAATGCCAAATATCGGAGAGGAGACCCAGAGGTTGCCAAAAGGTGGAAAGGAGGCCCAAATAAGTCCAAAAGGCAGAAAACCGGCTCAGAGAAGGCAAGAGAAATTGAAAGGAGGCCTAGAGAAGGCCAAAAGTTGGAGAGGAGCCCAGAGAAGGCCAGAGAGACGATAAGGAGGCTCCGAGAAGTCCAAAAGGCAGAGAGGAAGCCCAGAGAATGCCAGAGAAATTGAAAGGAGGCCAGGAAAGCGCCAAAAGACAGACAGGAGGTCCAGAAGAAACGGCCAAAAATATGAAAGAAGGCCATAGGAAGGCAGAAAAAACCAGAGAGGAGGCCAGAGAAGTCGAAAAGGTGGAGAGGAGAACAGAGAATGCCA